>NW_027507758.1:25425343-25470343 GCF_037356315.1 Lithobates pipiens | reverse complement strand
GCTGAAGTATGTGTCCATCATAACCTACCAGTCTTAGTCCTCTGGTGTCACCAGCTACAGCCCAAGGAACCCCTAGCAACCTCTGGAAGAGCCCTAGGGTTCCACCGAACCCTGGTTGCAAATGGCTGTACTAATTTTCAATTCTTTTACCTTAAACTAAAAAAAGTTCAGGAAGAAGTTCATTTTAAGTTATATCCTATGCCAAACTCTCCGTATTTCTGTTGTATAGAGTTATGGCTAAGTAGGGCTTGGCTTATTTCGAAGCTGATTGTCATTGAGCCGCAGTCTGTGCCCATCATTGTCTACCAGTCTGTGTGCTCTAGTGTCTAGCAGTGTTTTCCAGTAGGTGTTTATCAATGGTGACGACTGTAGTCTATTGTTTTCAAATACTGTATGTGTTCATCAATGTCACAGGAACAAGCATCCCCAATAAAAGATTTCTCTCTCTACTCCTATTCTGGTGACAACTGTAGTCTAGAACCTTGGTTGTGAAAGGCTGTTCTAACTCATCATTACTTTGTCTAAAACCCCAAAAAATCTTTAGGTAGAATGGAAACCAAGGTAATTTTACAGCTAAACTCTGGGCAAAAAAAGTATCCCCATGCAGTGGTCTGTGCCCACATTGCACGGGTCAGCTGCTTGTTTTTTGTCTGGCGTATTGGAAAACCGAGATATGCTTACCTAATACCCCTATCCTTCCTGCACAAGACTGGCACTGTGGCTCCTGACCTCCCCCACAGTCTAGCAGTTTTGTGTGGTGGATTGTTGCTGATGTTACCACGCCCATAAACCTGCTCTGGACATGAGGCTCGGTTCACACAGGGGCGACTTGTCCAGGCGACTTCGCCGCCTGACAAGTCGCGCTCCGTTCTGTACTATGGAACCGTTCTAATAGGAGCGACTCAAGTCGCTCCGACTTAGAAAAAAGGTTCCTGTACTACTTTTGCGGCGACTTCGGGCGACTTGCATTGACTTCTATACAGAAGTCGTTTTGCAAGGCGCCGCTGATCGTGTGCAGGTCGCGGCAGGTCGCGGCGCTGCAAGTCGTGCCGCCCACTGTGTGAACCGAGCCTTAGGACGTCCGGAACAGTCCACCGCTGGATCACGGGGGAAGCACCTTTGCAGGTGGAGTAGAGGATCAGATGAGTTCAAGCTTGCTCCAATCACCTAGACAAAAACAAGCAGTTGAACCGTGCAGTGCAGGCACAGACAAACTCTTTTTTTTTTTTTTTTTTTCTGTTGGGTGGAGTGTTGGCTGATAGTCGTTGTGAAAGCATCAGTACGGTTTGCACTGCAGATTTTATTTAATTTCAACAGAAGTCTATGCAAGTCGCATTGAAAATTGATAAAAAGTGGTGCAGGACCCCTTCCAGTCCTGTCGGAGTTGGCCCTGTTGGGGGTTCATGAGATGCTCAGCGCTCTCATCATTCTAAATTACTAATTTCCTACCTTTTTATTTTAAGCAAAAAATTGATTTTCCTGAAATGGATCTCGCCGTCCCCTCCGGCCCTCTTTTCCTGGGAGGCACTGATAGACGCAGCCCTGCCTATGTATAGGATCATATACATGAATACGGGTTGGCAGTGGAAATACAACAAAGTATGGGCCCCTTGGACCTCTACCTAAGCTCTCATTTGGCGGCTCTCTTCTTACGATTTTATTACATTTCATTTTTGCTTTCTCTGACTGAAATGCCCTTCCTGTTAATTTTATTTCCTGTCTATTTGGGACAATGGTATTTGTCAAGTTACTTTATGTACTGCTCATGCTACCTCTGTACACTTACCTAACTGTATTTGCTCACAATGTTCTGTTCTGTGTCAATTGGTTTACTGTATAGGTCAATGTAGCAGTCCTATAAATAAAAAAATAAAAAGTGGAAATAGTGAATCATAAAAATAATGAATGTGTGTGAACTACAACACACAACAACATAGGTGATAATGAAAATTGAAGAACAGTCCATAAAATCCATAAAGTCCATAAAATGCACATCAGTGTAGATTCTTGTGATAGACACCTCTGGAAGACAGTGCACCTCCACCACATAGACTGCGTGCTTACCAAAAGGTAAGCTTAATGAGCCTGCGGCTAAATACCCAGCCAGGGCCTCTGTCCGGAGGGGTGTTGAGTATTCACAGGTATTGATTGGGAAGAGACTTGGACTAAGCATCAAATAACCAGGGAGACTCTAATGTCAAACCACCAGGGGAATAGGTGGTGTATAGTGTAAAGTGTGCCAAAAGGATTTCTTAAAGCTTAAAAATGCACTTACAGAAATAACGATTAAAAACGATCAAGAAAACAGCCGGCCAGCTTGCGAACACCCATCCACTGAATTACAGCGAGATGACGTCAGCGTGTCAAACCTCCCTACATGCGTTTCGTCACAATCTGACGTCGTCTCAGGGAACAGGTTCTATTGGTATAATGTATTTACCCTGTATGACAAAATTAAAGCACTTTTGATTGTTAAAAAGAAGAAAAGCAGTGCAGGAACTTTTTTCATATTCACTGTGACATGAGTCGCAGCAATATGAACAGTTCCATTGCAGGCAATGGGGTGCGACTTGTGATTTGGAACTGTAGAAATCGCATGACGAGTCATACTGATGGTTTAATACCCCCGCAGGTCTGTGAAATTGTGCATAATCATGATCATTCAACTACCAGCTGAACCCTAATGTCCTCATAATTTACGGTAGGGTAAATGTCAACCCTTTCCAATCATTATTACTCATTTAGTACATGCAGAAGCACATTGCAAGACGTATGTCTTTTTTTTTTATTTTATTTTTTTATAATCCTCTGCAATTCTTGCAAAGATGGAGGAAATGATTGCTACATTTCTCGCATTGTTGGGCTTGATGGCAATCAATGGGAAACTGTCCGTTTCCTGCTTTATCATATTTTCCTCCTTGCTGTCACAGTCATCACGGTGAATGATCCTGTTCCAGCATCGGATGGATTATCCACTATAAATCTTGGAATGGAGGTGTTCCGGCTTGTCCCTGTTAGCTGCTACTTGTCTGCAGTTATAGATTATTTTCTTTAAATAATGACCCGTGTGGCAGCAGAGCTACAAACTAAGATGGATTCTTTGGCCGATCGCGAATTACCTTATTTTATAATATCTGTTTTTAGGTGGACTTTCTTTTTTTTTATTAAAGCTGAGCCTCAGATATATATTTTATTGTATAATATATATGTATGTGTGTGTGTTATATATATATATATATATATATATATATATATATATATATATATATATATATACATATATATATATATATATATATATATATATAAGAAAGATCATATAGCTACAGCACTAGAGGTATCTTTTTCACTGCCAGGAACAAAAGAAATGCAGACTTTTTCCATGGCACACTCTGCACATTTAAAGTGTATCTGAACCCAAAACCAAAAGTATAAAATATTCCAGCTTTTGAGTCCTTGTGGTGGCTGCATTCTTTTTCTTTTCTGTTTTTTTTACTTTTGCTTTATTTTCATCCTATAATCCTGCAAAAAAAACACATTTCCTGTCCGTGGGTGGCTACATCACTCTTCCACTGTATCTATGGAGGGAGCCAGGGTTGGATGTAGAAACATGTAAAATAATGCATTTGGGTGGCAAAAATATGAATGCAATCTATACACTGGGGGGAGAACCTCTGGGGGAATCTAGGATGGAAAAGGACCTGGGGGTCCTAGTAGATGATAGGCTCAGTAATGGCATGCAATGCCAAGCTGCTGCTAACAAAGCAAACAGAATATTGGCATTAAAAAAGGATCAACTCCAGAGATAAAACGATAATTCTCCCGCTCTACAAGACTCTGGTCCGGTCGCACCTGGAGTATTCTGTCCAGTTCTGGCCACCAGTCCTCAGGAAGGATGTACTGGAAATGGAGCGAGTACAAAGAAGGGCAAAAAAGCTAAATAAAGGGTCTGGAGGATATTAGTTATGAGGAAAGGTTGTGAGCACTGAACTTATTCTCTTTGGAGATGCTTGAGAGGGGATATGATTTCAATTTACAAATACCGTACTGGTGACCCCACAATAGGGATAAAACATTTTCGCGGAATGGAGTTTAACAAGACTCGTGACCACTCATTAAGAGGAGTGAGGTTTAACCCTAAACTATGTAGACGGTTCTTTACTGTAAGAGCGGCAAGGAGGTGGAATTTCCTTCCACAGGTGGTGGTCTCAGCGGAGGACATCGATGGTTTCAAAAAACTATTAGATAAGCACCTGAACGACCGCAACATACAGGGATATACAATGTAATACTGAGATATAATCACACACATAGGTTGGACTTGATGGACTTGTGTCTTTTTTTCAATCTCACCTACTATGTAACTATGAAGGGCAATTGATAGTTTACACAGCTAGGAAGGAAGAATGTACTCTTTGGTACAGCTTACAGGACGTGAAGAGGACACCGCATTTCTGGCAGGATCAACAGGTTTCTGTATTTTCTGAAAATGTTCTTGGCTAGAAAAAAAATAAAGAAGTGCAGCTACCACATCTACGGACTGTTAGCTGCAATCTATTAAGTTTTTGTTCCTGACTATAGATATCCTTTAGGAGCCCTTAACCACTTAAAACCCGGGCTTCTTTTTGAGATGTCTTGTTTACAAGTTAAAAACTTTTTTTTTTTTTTTTGCTAGAAAATTACTTAAAACCCCCAAACATTGTATATATATATTTTTTTAACACCCTAAAGAATAAGTTGCAATACTTTCTGTCACACCGTATTTGTGTAGCGGTCTTACAAGCGCACTTTTCTTGGAAAAAAAAATACACTTTTTTTAATTAAAAAAATAAGACAACAGTAAAGTTAAGCATATACCAAAATATATACGATATACTAAAACTCTAAAAATATGTAATAAATAAGCAAATAATAAAGCCACAACTTCCGTCTGGTATTTTCAAAGATCACCAGTCTATGGAGTTCTGGTCATGGATGACATCCTGATAGGCAGCCAGCAGCTCCACACGGTGGGTTCTGAGAACATACCGGCTGCAGGCTGACTGTGTGCCGAGGGGATTTAACAGTAAAGTTAGCCCAATTTTTTTTTTTTATATTGTGAAAGATAACGTTACGCCGAGTAAATTGATACCCAACATGTCACGCTTCAAAATTGCGCCCATAGGCGACGTTTAAAAAATTCTACAGGTTGCATGTTTTAAGTTACAGAGGAGGTATAGGGCTAGAATTATTGCTCTCACTCTACCGATCGCGACGACATGTGGTTTGAATACCATTTTCATATGTGGGTGCTACTCGCGTATGCGTTCGCTTCTGAACACGAGCTTGGTGGGACAGGGGTCATTTCGAAAAAAAAAAAAATAATTCATATTTATTTTACCTTTTTTTATTTTTTTTACTTTTACACTGTTTAAAAAAAAAAAAATAATTGTCACTTTTATTCCTATTACAAGGAATGTAAACCTATCTTGTAATAGAAAAAAAGCATGACAGGACCTCTTAAATATGAGATCTGGGGGTCAAAAAGATCTCACATCTCATATTTACACTAAAATGCAAATAAAAATAAAAATTGTCATTTAAAAAAAACAAAAAAAAACAATTATTTTTACATGACCTTAATAGACCATAATACCCAAAATAAGTGAACATTACCTGCTCTGTAGTTATTGTATGACTATTCGGTAACAAAACTTTTTTTTAGTTTTTTGTTTTTCTGCTGTTGCCACTGTTGTGCTTCACAAAATAAATTCCCAGCCGTGGAGGATTGGTTAAATGCCATGGGAAAATAAATCATTTGGGCACATAAATAGGCATAGCAATGTTCTAAAAACAGTGCAGCTCAGATGTCACTTGTGAGGGCAACCTAAGAAAAAAAAAATATTTGAGTCATAACAAAGTGTCTGTCTCTCTATCTGTATATCTATCTATCTATCTATCTATCTATCTATCTATCTATCTATCTATCTATATCTGTATATCTATCTATATGTATATCTATCTATCTTAGGGTTGCCACCTGTCCAGGATTACACCCGGACAGTTCGGGTTTGGAATTTTGTGTCCGGGTTTCAGTCTGCCTGAAACCCGGACACATTATTTAGACTGGGCTGTCTCTCCCCAAGTAACTGAGATACAGTGGGACCTTGGATTACGAGCATAATCCGCTCCAGGAGAATGCTTGTATTTCAAAGCACTCCCCATAGAAGTCAATGGAAACAAAGAAAATTTGTTCTACATTGACTTCTATTGCATGTAATACCGCATGTGGTCAGAGGTGGGGGGGGGGGGGTCTGTATATCTATCTATCTGTATATCTATCTATCTGTATATCTATATCTATCTATCTGTATATCTATCTGTATATCTATATCTATCTATCTGTATATCTATATCTATCTATCTGTATATCTATCTATCTGTATATCTATCTGTATATCTATCTATCTGTATCTATCTATCTGTATATCTGTATCTATCTATCTGTATATCTATCTATCTGTATATCTATCTGTCTGTCTATCTAATCTGTTTATATACAGTGACCTATCCCCGTGTTTTATAACAGGGTTATACTGTATATGGTTATATATGTATAATTTTAAGAAGCAAATCCTGGCAATAAGAAAGGACGAATAGTAAAATTATAATATCCAGGAAACATTAACCCGTTCACGCCCCTAGGATAAAACAAAAATCTTAATCTAAATCTGAGTGCAATTTTGCAACTTTGACACGTGTTAGTAAAGCCGTACATATCATCACAACTACTTTGTGCATCCAGGTAGATTATACATTTTTTATATTTTTTTTCAGGACAAATTGGGCTTTTCATTTTGGTACTAAATGCTTATTGATCTCTCCTGATTTTTTTTTCTAATATCAAACAAAGGAAAACTGGCCCAAAAAAAATAAAATAAATATATATATAAAATTATTTAGCTGTATATTTCTTGTTTTTGCCATAACATACCAAAAAAAGAAAAACCCAAAATAAATTCTACTGCTCCTGAAAATCACAGTGATACCACATATGGGTATGTTATTTGTTCGTACCCGTAGTACAGCCCAGAAGTAATAGTGCACATTTTACTTCTTTTATGTTTTTTTTTTGTCCTACCTAAAACACACCGGCACTCACTGACATAGATGCCAATTAAAAAAATAAATAAATCATCCTGCCCAAAATATACTGACTCTGACCTTGGCTTTTGACCTTTACTTGACCCATACACTACCCCTGTCTGGCACTAACCAAGACCAAATCTTTCTTTATTTTCTTATTATTTATTTTTTCTTTTCCTCTCTGCAAGGAAAGAGAAAGATGCAATGGGGTTTATTTACTAAGGCCCCTTTCACACTGGGGCGGTGCGGGCGCCAGTGGTAAAACGACGATATTTTTAGCTCCGCTTTACCATCGTCTTAGCGCGGTATTTGGCCGCTAGCGGGGCGGTTTTACCCCCCCCTGCTAGCGGCCGAGAAAGGGTTAAAACCACCGCAAAGCACTGCTGCAGCGGCACTTTGCCGGTGGTATAGCCGCGCTGCCCCATTCATTTCAATGGGCAGGGGCGGTTTTCACACCCCTGGCTCCTTCTGGGGTTTTTTTTTTTTTTTTTTTTTTTCAGATATTCCAACAAGAACACCCTGACAAAATTCCCATTTTTTTCTGTCCTCCTTTGCATGTTCCAGTTCCTCCTGTTACATTCTCTATAATATAACACTATTTTATCACGATTTTACTATGCTTATGGTGTGTTTTTCATAGGCAGGGCCGCTGATAGGTCAGTACAACTGGCCCTGTTGTACTGGGCCCGGCCAGCAGGGGGGCCGGGGCAACCTAAACAGAGACCTAATTAATGTTAAAAAAAAAAAAAATCCAATTAATGTTAAAAAAAAAAAAATCCCCCAGCCACCTTGACTGACTCTCTCTCCCCCCCCCCCCCCCCACCCCTTGCCGTTCTTTTTACATTTTTTTTTAGGCCGATAGCTCAATAGGCAGGGGGAGGGACTATTTTCTCTATTTCGGAAACGGAAGAATGTCCTCTCTGCGCCCGCTCCTCATGCTGGCTCAAGTTCCGGCCAGCGCGTCCTCTATATTGCCTTCCCTGGCGCGGAGTGATTCCTCCCCTTCTGCTATGTTCTTCGCTCGGCTAGAGAAAAAGCAGAGAGACGAGCGCCGAGCGGAAAGAAAAAAAAGTAGCAGATCGATCTGGCATCTGACTGGAAACTTTTGTGGACACTCGTACTCCAGTCCAGACAGCCACCAGCAACAGGATCAAGGAAGAAGTGACTCCTGGGGTCCGGCTAACACAGAACACAGACAGGTGTGTGCTTGCTTGGGGGGGGGGGGGGGGGGGGTGGATTCAAGATCTACTACTGCAGCAGCATCTTTACATTATGCCATTGGCAGCATGGGTGGCACTGTCTGCAGGTAGCACATGCGTTATGGGCAATAACGCATGCGGCATGGGTGGCACTGTTACAGCAGAATATGGCATTGGCATCATGGGTGGCACGGTCTCTGCAGGCAGCACATGCATTATGGGCCATAATGCATGTGCTGCCTGCAGAGACCGTGCCCCCCATGCCGCCAATGCCGTAATGTGCTGCAGACAGTGTCACCCATGCCTCCAATGCCATATTGTGCTGCAGACAGTGACACCCATGACGCTAATGTCATAACGCATGTGATGCCTGCAGAGACAGTGCCATCCATGCTGCCAATGGCATTATGTCAGCAAGTAGCACATGCGTTATGCCATTAGTGTCACGGCTGGCACTGTTTACAGCACGTTACAGCATTGGCGGCACTGTCTGCTGGTAGCACATGCTTTATGGCCCATAACGCATGTGCTGCCTGCAGAGACAGTGCCACCTGTGCCGCCAATGCCGTAATGTGCTACAGACAGTGTCACCCATGCCGCCAATGCCGTAATGTGCTACAGACAGTGCCAGCCATGCCTATCGCTTGTAGACAAACCTGCACTTTGTTTCAAGGCGGGTTCTGGGGAGGGGCTGGGGCGGGGCAGGGCTGAAGGAGGGGCCATGGGCGGGGCCAGGGGTGGAGCTGAAGGGGGCCCTGTTAGGTAGGCTGTACGGGGCCCCATGATTTCTATCAGCGGCCCTGTTCATAGGCCATGTGTCATGACTCAAAAACCGCATCAAAAGCTTAACACGGGTGAATTACTGATGTATTCTTGCTGCTTTTTCAATGCATTTCAACAGGGAGGTGCGTTTTTGGTGCAGTTGACCAAAAATGCAGCAAGCAGGATTTTTAACAACACAACAGAAATGCAACAGACCAGTGTGCAGACATACATAGAATTAAAAGGGATGCATTTTTTCTTTTTTTTTTTTTTTTTTTAAGCTTAGCCCATACAACCTATGGGCGGCAAGTTGTTAAAGGGCCATCCTAGTAAAAAAAAAAAAAAAAAAAAAAAAAAAAAAAAAAGCATAAACCCAACGTTATTTTATTCATTTATTTTACATCTCTCAGGAACAGAACTGTATTGGTGAAGTCTTTGTACTTGAGTTCCCAGGTCTGTCTTGTGGCCATGATGATGGTGTCCCACTCCCGCTATGGAGTTTTCTAAATTGTGTTATATTATAGACAGGAGGAACTGGAACATGCAAAGAAGGGCAGAAAAAAAATGGGAATTTTGTCAGGTAGTTCTTGTTGGAATAACCGAAAAAAAAAAAAAAAAACAGAAGAAGCCAGGGGCTCACATACCCTAAATGGATTCACCTATCACTTAAAAGAGAAGTATGGACTTTTTAAAATTGTAGAATCATGCTTACCTAGGTGGATGCTGCATCAATCAGATGCTGCATCTGTCCCCAGCCAGTTCTAAAACTGAGAGCTGAGCGATCACACGACGCCAGTCGCTCGGTTCTCAAAACTCCCTAAGCAGAGAGCTGGTGATTGTGGAGGGGGCAGGGGAGAAGGCGGCCCAGGCTCTCAGCGGCTCGCTGAGAGGCTGAGCCAGGTGCTAGTCCAGGCATGTGGGCGGATCCTGACTTCATTGTCCAGGTCCTGTCTGAGCTTGGATCGGCACATTGACTTCAGCTGACAGTGGACTTCAGCCCGCTGTCTGCTGAAAATGGGTCACAGTAGTGCAGAATGAACTGCACTCCTCTGATCCACAGGAGAAGAACAGCCAAACAAACTTTTTCACTGTACTTCTCCTTTAGATATCACTATTGGGTAGACTGGTCCTTTACCATTCTAGTGTTCTTTTGTATTATCTGTACATGTGTGTCTGCAAATCAGTATAATTAGATACACGTGGATTGAATTACTACCGTAAATGCTAATGAAGGGATCACTTTACAAGGGAGTTTTTTCACTTTTGCAAAATAATTTTCACTTGGCTTAAGAAATGAGGTGAGGGTTCTTCAGCCCCATACAGGCTCAGATTTTCTGCAGATTTTTGTCTTCAGATTTACTAAAATCATGTAGTGCAAGGGCCTGCCTGATTGCATACAAATTGAAACTCCTAAGGTTTGACTTCATATTATATGGTTTTGGTAAATCTGAAGGAAAAAAAATCAGCAGAAAATCTGATAGTGTAGGCATTTTTTGCAAAGTGAATTTTCACCACATTCACTAAGTTAAAAGGGAAAATTTAATTTCAAGGAGAACAGCCTATTTGCCTTTAGTGAATCAACCCATAGATTATTGACCTGGTTAGACATTTTGCTTAGTGACAGATCTCAGCATTGTATGAAGATGGCTTCCAGTGATATTTGTCCTCTAACCCTTAAATCACTGTGAGTCCAGTAGGGAAGTAGGGTTGGAGGATGGAAGCACAGCCATAGTGGGAAACAGTGGCGTAACTAGAACCTTCAGGGCCCCGATGCAGGAAACCATGGCGGGCCCCCCCCCCCCCCGACCTCCGGACAGGGCTCTTTTCTCTGAGCCCGATGGTGGAACACCAGGGCCCAGTCCCAAGTGGGTGGCCGCATATAAAGGAACCGATTTAAAAAACATCAATTACAGCCGCTGTGCCCATCAAATGTCACTACTGTGCCCATCAAACTCTGCCGCTGTGCCCATCAAATGCCGCCACTGTGCCCATCAAATGCTGCCACTGTAAATCCCCACCGCCCGCTCGCTGTCTGCCCGCCACTTACCCTGTCTTGGTGGGGCAGCGGGTAACGGCCATGAGCGGGGCCCTCCATGCATCTCCTGCCATCCTCATCTCCCGTCCTCTCCTCCTGATGGGCGTCCAATAGCTGTGTCTATCGTTTCAGCCAATCGGGTGATGGGTAACAGACCCGCACACCTGATTGGTGGAGAGGCGGTTCAGTGTTAGGAAAGTGAATATTAATTCACTTTTCTAACACACCTGGGTGGACTGTGAGCGTCAAGCATGGTGCTCGCAGTTCACCTATTTTGAAGCCTATTAGAGCCCATGGCTTTAATCAGGTGCTGCAAAAACACCCCCCCGCCGCTCTAATTCAGGCACCCAGCACCCGAAAAGGGGCCAGACACCTAAATATGGGGGTGACAGCGGTGGCCATGGATAGATTCATGCTATGCATGAATCTATCCATTGGTCATAGAGGGGGTGGAACCTGTGCACCCTTTTGGATGCACCGCCACTGATAAACACATGCACACGCACATACAAGCATGCTCACACTCACACACGCACATACAAGCATGCTCAGACACACACGCACACACATACAAGCATGCTCACACACACACACGCACATACAAGCATGTTCACACACACAAGCATGCTCACACACACGCACATACATGCACAAGCATGTTCACACACACACACGCACATACAAGCATGTTCACACACGCACATACAAGCATGTTCACACACACACACGCACATACAAGCATGCTCACACACACACACGCACATACAAGCATGCTCACACACACACACGCACATACAAGCATGCTCACACACACACACGCACATACAAGCATGCTCACACACACACACGCACATACAAGCATGCTCACACACACACACGCACAAGCATGCTCACACACACGCACATACAAGCATGCTCACACACACGCACATACAAGCATGTTCACACACACGCACATACAAGCATGTTCACACACACACGCACATACAAGCATGTTCACACACACGCACATACAAGCATGCTCACACACACAAGCATGTTCACACACACACACACACACACGCACATACAAGCATGTTCACACACACAGGCACATACAAGCATGTTCACACACACACACACACACACACACACACACACACACAAGCATGTTCACACACACACACACACACACACACACACACACACGCACGCACATACAAGCATGCTCACACACACGCACATACAAGCATGCTCACACACACGCACATACAAGCATGCTCACACACACACACACACACAAGCATGCTCACACACACGCACATACAAGCATGCTCACACACACGCACATACAAGCATGTTCACACACACGCACATACAAGCATGTTCACACACACGCACATACAAGCATGCTCACACACACAAGCATGTTCACACACACACACACACACACACACGCACATACAAGCATGTTCACACACACACACACAGGCACATACAAGCATGTTCACACACACACACACACGCACGCACATACAAGCATGCTCACACACATGCACATACAAGCATGCTCACACACACGCACATACAAGCATGCTCACACACACACACACACACACACACAAGCATGCTCACACACACGCACACACACAAGCATGCTCACACACACGCACATACAAGCATGCTCACACACACGCACATACAAGCATGCTCACACACACGCACATACAAGCATGCTCACACACACGCACATACAAGCATGCTCACACACACGCACATACAAGCATGCTCACACACACACACGCACATACAAGCATGCTCACACACACACACGCACATACAAGCATGCTCACACACACACACACACATATACAAATACAGTAGCTAGTGGGCTGGTGGCAATGGAGGGCAGGTGGTGGCACTGGAGGGGGGTGGCACAGTCTGGAGGGGGGCTGGTGGAACTGGAGGGTGTGTGGTGGCACTGGAGGGGGGCACAATCTGGAGGGGGGTGGTGACTTACCGCCAATCAATCCAGGATCGATCAATTCCCCCTCCTCAGAATCCTGCAGATGCAAAGTTCCTCCACAAAGCGTGCCTCCTCCAGGAATGCCTTGCTTCAGAGAGCTCCTCCCCCGCCTTCACTGAATTGGCTGAAGTTTTTTCTGTGTCCGCCCCGCCTCCCTTACAGTTGCTCTGGATAGGCGGGGGCGGAGCCCACAAAGCACTTCTCTCACGCTGGTCTCTCCACTGTAGTGGGTGAAAGGAAGCTCCCCCCTCCCCACGGCATGAACCGCAGCACCAGTGAATCACACCGGGTCCGTCACCACACACCCCCGGCCGGACAGTCAGGTGGGCCCCTCGGGCGGCGGGCGGGCGGGCTGCCGGTGGGCCCCCTGAAGTGGCAGAGAATTACAGGGCCCAGTCGTAATTGCGACCCTGATAATTCCGCCACTGGTGGGAAACTCAAGGATCTGGCACTCCTGGAAGTGGCATACTGAAGATTTTACCTGAGGGTGAAGTGCTGGAACACTTTAATTTCCTTCCTTGCCCTACCCCTTTCATTTTGCTGCTAATAGTGAGTAAGAAAAGTCTTGTGCAAGCTCAAAATTGCTTTAGCTTAGGAGCTTAGATGTGACAGAAGACTCTCTCTCCACCCCATGTTGCAACGTTAGGTCATTCACTAAGCCCCAGCTGTCACGTAAAAGGAAGAGGAGTGAGTCAGATGCTGCTATATACCCCAAAGTACAATGTTTTTTCTTGAGGTATGGGGTGAGATGGTCCACAAAGTTCAGAGTGGTTTGGTGACCTCAGAGTTTGGTAACGGCCACTGTGGCAGCTTAGGGTAATAGCCACCAAGGTATTTTCAAGGCACTGGTTGCCCAACCTGGGTACTGGAGCTGTTAGAGCAGGTACAGCTATCAAGTTCAGAGTGGGTATCTGGACCACCAGGCTTTGGCATAAGAGAAGCAAATGGCTGAAACTCAGACAAGACAGATGTAGGAACATCAGACCAGATGGATGACCCATGCCAAACTTGATACAAAAATTAGGCCTCAGAGGTGTCAGACCCAACAGCTGGTGAAAAATTGATCCTATTGCCTGAGATAAGCTGGGCAAGCGGGCACAGGATCAGCAGAGACAAGATGGGTAGTGGGCACAGGGTCAGCAGAGGAAGGCAGAGCAGCAGGCACCGGATCAGCAGAGGTAGGCTGGGTAGCAGGCCCCCGGATCAGCAGAGGCAGGCTGGGCAGCAGGCACTGGTTCAGCAGAGGGAGGCTCGGTAGCAGGCCCCCGGATCAGCAGAGGCAGGCTGGGCAGTAGGCATCAGATCAGCAGAGGCAGGCTATGTAGCAGGCATCAGATCAGCAGAGGCAAGTTGGGCAGTGGGCTCCAGATCAGCAGAGGAAGGCCAGGCAGCAGGCATGAGATCAGCAGAGGCAGGCTGGGTAACAGGTACTGGATCAGCAGAGGCAGGCTGGTTAGCAGGCACTGGATCAAACAAAGGCAGGCTGGTTATCAGGCACAGGATCAGCAGAGACTGGCTGGGCAGCGGGCACAGGATCAGCAGAGGATGGCAGGGCAGCAGGCGCCGGTTCAGCAGAGGCAGGCTAGTTAGCAGGCAACGGAACAGCAGAGGCAGGCTGGTTAGCAGGCAACGGAACAGCAGAGGCAGGCTGGTTAGCAGGCAACGGAACAGCAGAGGCAGGCTGGTTAGCAGGCAACGGAACAGCAGAGGCAGGCTGGACAGCAGGTACCAGATATGTGTTAATGGGAAAGAGGCAGTAAAATGAACCGGATGCCTCGCCTACAAGATTATGTGCAACAAAACTGTTTTATGATTTTATTACAATTTTTCTTTAAATTTAATAGATATTGTTTTTCAATGATTTATAGGATTTCATAGTGAGTCTGTATATTTGTCTTGTTAGACCTTGCGTTCCACTCCTTATAATAATAAGTCAGATGCTCAGCTGTGGACAAATTGTGGTTGTCAATCTTCCATCTCTACGCCTCTTCTGATTACAATCTATGAGGAACATAGTCCTATTGATCTAGGTCAAGTCATAGTTTATGATACTGATTATTTGCTTTGACAGAATGCCATGTTGTTTTATTAAAACATACTGCCGCCCAAAGGCATTGTCCTTCCTAGATCACCACTAATATGATAAACCTGTGTGTGCAATAATGCAATAATGATTTTATTAAAAACCTGCTCAATCTCTCTTCAATATAAAAGGCAGAATACCTTTCCAGTTGGGCCTCAACAAGTGTTGTTAAATTAAAGTTGACCTTTTTTTTTTTTTTTTTTTTTTACTTCATTGTGAGTTTGCTGGCATTTTGTGAAGCTTATTATCTAGCTTATCCAGCCCATAAATGCTCTCCTCTAGGGTATGTGGCGAACTGTACTCTGCTTTGTCTCAGTGATGTGGAGGGCCTAATGAGTCCGTCCATTCATATATTGATTTTATGCTGCTTATTGTGGTTGACAACGGTCTAGAAATCTATACCTTTTTAAACAGAAAAGTACACTTTAAAACCAAGTGCACTTATCCTTTTTGCTACCCTTGCCTGACCTACAGAAGCCCACCCTACACAACCCTAGATGCATACTTACCTAAATCCGGTGGCCATAGGCTCTGCTGCTTGTTTGCATCCTGTGCTGAAAGCCTTCTGTGATTTGGCTGCAGCTGCGTAGTTGGTTCCTATAGATTCCTGTGTGTAAGGTCTGAACGCTGATACTCCAGTCAGATTAAATAGTGGGCATTTGTAACTTCCCATTTAGCAGCCCCCCTTTCATTAAGGTAAGCAGGCCTACCAACAATAGATAAGGTACAAGGTATAAGAGAGAAGATGTACCATACAGAAAAAAAAAACAAGATAATAGACACTGTAGCGGTCAGACCTAGTGACTGGCAGCAGGTGTAAATGTGGATGTAGCAAAATGTCAGAGCAGGCAGCAGACAGAAGAGGTATCTGGTAATGTAGCAAAGGTCAGAGCAGGCAGCAGACAGAAGAGGTATCTGGTAAGTTAGCAAAGGTCAGAGTAGGCAGCAGACAGAAGAGGTATCTGGTAATGTAGCAAAGGTCAGAGCAGGCAGCAGACAGAAGAGGTATCTGGTAAGTTAGCAAAGGTCAGAGCAGGCAGCAGACAGAAGCACTATCTGGTAATGTAGCAAAGGTCAGAGCAGGCAGCAGACAGAAGAGGTATCTGGTAATGTAGCAAAGGTCAGAGTAGGCAGCAGACAGAAGAGGTATCTGGTAATGTAGCAAAGGTCAGAGCAGGCAGCAGACAGAAGAGGTATCTGGTAATGTAGCAAAGGTCAGAGCAGGCAGCAGACAGAAGAGGTATCTGGTAATGTAGCAAAGGTCAGAGCAGGCAGCAGACAGAAGAGGTATCTGGTAATGTAGCAAAGGTCAGAGCAGGCAGCAGACAGAAGAGGTATCTGGTAATGTAGCAAAGGTCAGAGCAGGCAGCAGACAGAAGAGGTATCTGGTAATGTAGCAAAGGTCAGAGCAGGCAGCAGACAGAAGAGGTATCTGGTAATGTAGCAAAGGTTAGGGTGGACAGCAGATAAAAGTATTCATTAAACGTAGCAATGGGTAGAAAAAATGGGCTGTGAATACAGGCCCACATGATAAATAGATAAACATTATCACAAGCACAGAGGTGCTGTCTGATGCACTTTAAAGAACACTCACCTGTCCAGGGATCCAGTCCTGTTGTCATGGTTATGCAATAGAGTTCGTCTGCTTACTTGACTCCATGTGTTCATCTCTAGAGACCAGCCGACCCTCACCTGACTGCTTTTGTAATCCATCCTCTGGCATGGCTCCACCCTAGCTCCTATCAGAGAACTCTATATTAACCTGTGCACTGCAGGCCAACCCTGCTGATCAACCTTTGTGTGTTTAGCTTCCTGTTACCTGCCGTGTGCTCTTCTATTGTTTTCCGTTACCGACTTTGGCGTGTCCTTGACTATTCCTTTTTGCCTGTGATCCTGACCTTTTGGCGTGTCCCTGACTATTCCTGTCTGCTTGTGGCCCCGACCTTGGCTTTATCCCTCACTATCCCTATCCTTCTGTTGCCTACTGTGGGTGTGAGCTGGGGGACCCTGGGGGTCGCGACCTGGAGCCAGTTGCAGCCAAGTCCATCCTCACCACTAGAGGCTCTGGTGAACACCTGCTGGCTCTTAGACTCCGCGCCCCAGGGAATCTTACGCTATAACCCTGGTGGGATCCGTCTTGGTGTTCTGATGGCCCTGCCTTCCTTATCACCTTGACCCCCATCCGCAGCAGTCAGCCGTAGGGTCCACAACCTTGCAGTGCACTCCTGATCCCTACGGTGTGCATCTGTCACCTCGCCTCAAGGTGACCTGACACTTGTCCTCAGCCGGGCCGATTCTAAAAATGGGCTTTGGGTCCAAGCGCTAGCATCTGAACTAAGGGAAAGCCTTGCGGCTTTACAGCTTCCACTGAGAAAGTGCAAGCCACACGGATCAAGCCATTGATCCTGCAGTATTCTGGGACCTGTGATGTGTCCCAGAAGGCTGTGGGTGAAGGGGGGTGAATGTCCGCTTGGATCACCTGGGCCAGGGGTCTCCAAACTTTCAAAGCAAAGGGCCAGCTAACTGCCCTTTAAACTTTAGGGGGGCCAGTCTGTGGCCAGTGAGAGGAGAAAATGCCTTGACATTAGTGGGAGTAAACGGTGCCATAGGTTTGTTGGTCAAGCGCAAAACAAAAGTGGTGTCAGAGGGAGAAGTAGTGCCCCATCATTGGTGTCCGTGCGAAAATTAGTACCCCCACCTATACTGTCAGTGGGAGCAATACTCAGTGGGACCAAGGGCCAGATAAAGGCAAACAAAGGGTCACATCTGACCCAAGGGCCACAGTTTGAAGACCCCTGGCTTGGGCAATCAGTGGGACTGGGTACCTTTCAAAACCCACTACCCCCCCCCCCCAAAAAAAAAGAAAAAGGGCAAAATGTTTAGGGGGGGGGCAAAAAAGTGTAACTTCCCTTCTGGGTGAAGTTTCATTTTAAATAGAGACCTCTGTGTGCCAATGCACCAATTTCAGAGCTGGTGGACATATGGTCAGATTCATTACCCAACAGCTGACAAGAAAGATGAGGAAAGTACAGAGCGGCAGCCAGTAAGCACTGGTAGGAGTAGAGAGGATACCCAACAATCCCAGAGCTGGGGGACATGTGGCCATATTCATTACCCGACAGCTGACTAGGAAGACAAGAGAAAGTATAGAGCCGCAGCTAGTAAGCACTGGTAGGAGCTTGGCCATGAATCGGCAAGCCATCACCTGCTAACATGCGAATGGGGCACCTGTGGTCCTGAGTGGGTTATTATGCCCAAACATTACATTATATGCCTGGGGCAGCCGTGAACATGAGTCCTAATTGTATAGTGATGTGATCGCCATCCTCTGAAACAAGCCTATAAACTAAGGTTGCCCCCCGTCCGGGATTCACCCAGTTTTGAATCGAGTGTACGGGTTTCAGACCACCTGAAACCCGGACACAATATTCATAATGGACTGTGGCTCCCCAAGTAACTGAGTACCGCAATCGCTGAGTGCATAATGGGTGTGCATGGGATCCATTCCCATACACGGACAGAAGAGGAGAGAGCGCTTGTTCTGCTCATCAACCTCCCACTCCTACCCCTCTGTCTACCCACCCACACTCCGATCCCCCTCCGTGTTCCGTGCCTATGGAAAGGTATGTGCGGGCTGGAAATCTGAAGTTCAGCAACATTGTGGATGAAAAGTGTCAATGCCGGAGCCTGCATTCTTGGGTGAGTCAGCTCACCATCCAATGTTATATAGTTATATAGCAGGTGAGGTTGAAAAGACACAAGTCCATCAAGTCCAACCTACGTGTGATAATATGTCAGTATTACATTGTATATCCCTGTATGTTGTGGTCGTTCAGGTGCTTATCTAATAGTTTCTTGAAACTATCGATGCTCCCCGCTGAGACCACCGCCTGTGGAAGGGAATTCCACATTCTTGCCGCACTTACAGTAAAGAACCCTCTACATAGTTTAAGGTTAAATCTCTTTTCTTCTAATTTTAAAGAGTGACCACGAGTCTTGTTAAACTCCCTTATGCGCAACTAGTTTTGTCCCTATTGTGGGGTCACCAGTACGGTATTTGTATATTGAAATCATATCCCCTCTTAAGCGTCTCTTCTCCAGAGAGAATAAGTTCAGTGCTCCCAACCTTTCCTCATAACTAATATCCTCTAGACACTTTATTTGCTTTGTTGCCCTTCTTTGTACTCGCTCCATTTCCAGTACATCCTTCCTGAGGACTGGTGCCCAGAACTGGACAGCATATTCCAGGTGCGGCCGGACCAGAGTCTTGTAGAGCGGGAGAATTATTGTTTTATCTCTGGCGTTGATCCCCTTTTTAATGCCAATATTCTGTTTGCTTTGTTAGCAGCAGCTTGGCATTGCATGCCATTGCTGAGCCTATTATCTACTAGGACCCCCAGGTCCTTTTCCATCCTAGATTCCCCCCAGAGGTTCTCCCCCCAGTCTATAGATTGCATTTAATATTTTTGCCATGTCTGTGACTTAAGTCCCCCCCCCTGTTGTCTGTCTCTCCTGCCTCCGAGACATTGAAAACACTAAGTTTACGAGGGACTCAGATGTAAGGGGTGCATTTGTGAACTCTGATGTAAGGGGGTCTTTGGGAACCCTAATTTTAGGGGGAATGCCGGGAACTCTGATGTAAGTGGGAGGTTTGGTGAGCAGCAACCCCCTTACATCAGATTTCTCATTTACACCACAGTCGCAGCGTTCCCCCTTAAAAAAACAAAACGAAAAACTGCTTAAGTGTTCGTGTTTGGCTTAAAGAAAAGATGGCAACCCTAATATATACCCAAGACCAGTGTGATGACTCCTCCCCCAGGATGTGACACTCAAGGTTCGCAGAATTAGGGGTTCAGTGACACTGAGCCTCATTCAAAGCAAAATAATGAACAAAAAACACTAAAGTGGAAGCGTGCTTTTTTTTTTCTGCAGTTGAATTTGATTTTGCTGCTCTCGTTATGACATTAATTGCCAAAGGATGAAGGGCTGAGTAGCCTCTGATCATAAAAATACCATCGTTTGTGTTTGCCAGATGTCCTTGTCTTTAAGCATTCGTCCTTGGGAGCTTTTCTCCCTGGTTATGTCCTTGTTTCTCAATTTTATAACTTTCCATTTCGTTTTTTACTTCTCCTTTTCATATATTAAAAGCAATTAGGTAAGCAAATCTGAGCCAGTAGTCCAGCAGCATTGCCCCTCCAAGAGGGCCAACTATGGGGTTATTAACCACTACAATACAGGGCACTTTCACCCCCTTCCTTCCCAGCCCAATTTTCAGCTTTCATCGCTCTAGCGCTTTCAGTGACAATTGCGCTGTCATGCTACACTGTACCCAAATGAAATTGTTATCATTTTGTTCGCACAAATAGAGCTTTATTTTGGTGTTATTTATTCACGACTCCGTTTTTTTTTTTTTTGCGATATAAGCGCAAAAATAGCGGAAATTTGGGAAAAAAACAATATTTTCTTTTTTCTATTTGAAAAGAAATCCAATAAAATCAAATTTTGTCATAAATTTAAGCCAAAATGTATTCTGCTACATGTTTTTGGTAAAAAAAATTCCGTTAAGTGTATAATAATTGGTTTGTGTGATCAGGGACATATGTACGCAAATGATCATGTACATATGTGTGCAGGTGATCACGTACATATGTGTGCAGATAATCATTGGGACATGTGATTTTAGTGGGACATATGTGGGGGACATGTTTTTATTATTAGGGACATGTGTTTTTATTATTTGGGGACATGTATGTTTTGGGGACATGTGTGTTTTGGGGACATATGTGGGGACTGTGTTTGTACTGTGTGGTGTGTTGTGTGTTTACACTACACTGATGATCAGTGAGTAAAAAGCTGTAAAAAGCAGCCCATACTCACTGATCATCAGCCGGCTGCAGCGTTCTGCTCTCCTCTCCTCAGCGGTGACTTCCGTATGAGGAGAGGAGAGCCGATTGCCTAGCAACCGGCTGTTTGTTTACATCACATGACGGCCGTGATTGGACACGGCCGTCATGTGATCAGGAGGGCCAACCACAGAGCCCTCCTGCCGATCTGAGATGTGCCGTGTCCGGGTGACACGAGCACATCGGGATCGCGCCGCTGCGCGCGCGCGATCCCGCTACTCCTGAATGACGTTCCTGAACGTCCTATCAGGAGTAGACGGCTCCCACCCGGCCGTATATATGCATTGGCCGGGTGGGAAGTGGTTAAAGGCAAATAGACGGTGCACTTTGCAAAGTACAGTTGCTCCAGAGCTTAGTAAATGAGAAGAATCACGTGCAAGCAAAAATGCTTTTTTTTAAAATATTTCCTTTCATGTGATTGGATAATCTTTGCAAAGACAAGCTTTTACTCATTTACTAAGCCCTGGCAGTAAGTACCGGGACATGGTCATCGAGAGACCAGGGCGAACATACCAAACTGCCCCCCCCCCCCCCGATGTATGAGCATTATGTGCCACCATGCTTACCCCCTAAAATCCCCCCTCGTTCCAGTAAAAAATCTGCCCCCTGCTGAAATCCCTCCTCCCAGCACAAGTCTTTGCCCCCCCCCCCATTTCCCTACCAGCTCAAATCCTCTCCTTCTGCAAATCCCCCCAGCAAAAATCCACCTCGGAAAAAAAATATCATCCCTTCTACTTCTAGCACAAATCCTCTACCCCCAAATTTCCCCTCCAATAAATTCTCCACCTCACTCCAAATCCACCATCCTGGGACAAATCTGTTCCCCCATCCCCCTTCCTAGCACAAATCCTTCCCCCTTAAATTTCCCATCCAAACACAAATCTCCCCCCCCACTCCAAATCCCCCCCAGGAAAATTCCACCCTCCCATCCCCCCTCCTAGCACAAATCCTCCCCCCTTAAATTTCCCATCCAAGCACAAACCCCCCTATGCCAAATCCCCCTCCCAGGACAATTCCCCTTCCTAGCAAGAATCCTTCCCCCTCAAATTTCCCATCCAAGCACAATTCCCCCCCACTTCAAATCCCCCCTTCCAGGACAATTCCCCCCCACCCCCCCTCCTAGCACAAATCCTTCCCCCTTAAATTTCACATCCAAGCACAAACTCCCCTATGCCAAATCCCACCTCCCATGACAATTCCCCCCCACCCCCCCTCCTAGCAGAAATCCTCTACCCCTCAAATTTCCTCATCTACCACCTCAGCTCTTCTAGCACAACTCCTCTGCCCCCATCCCAACACAAATCAAATCACCACTTCTAGCACCCCCCCCCCCCAATTTCTCATCCAAGAACAAATTTAACTGCCTGTCACCCCCCCCCCCCCAATTCCCCCTCCCAACACAACTTTCCTTGTGCCCCCCCCCCCACACACACACACACCTCACATGACACCACAGTGCTCAGGGAAGACAACCCTCCTGCACACCCCTTGTCCCGGCCCTGGGCCCTGGATTAACTTCACTTGCAGAGGGGAACCTTACTTTGCAAAGTGCACAGTCTATTTGCCTTTGGTAAATCAACCCCCCTATGTTACCATGCAGTATATTACAATGTATTGTGTGCAGTCTAATGACTTCAAAGAAATGTGATTGGAACCAACCATGGAGTCCGGAATGGTGGGGGGAGACCATTTCCAAATCAGCCAATGTCAGCTTTCAAATGCAATTTAGAAAAAAATGATGCAAATGTCAGAATGTGATTTCCCTGCACACCACTTTTCATACATGTTCCCAGAGGCGTTACACTAAAAGAAAATGTATTCCACCTGTCTTCACATATGCACGCAAGCATAACAATAGATGATAAAATCCTCTATCTACCATGCTGCATGTTGAAATAACTTAAAGTGACACTAAAGGTTCGGGTTTTAAAAAAACAAAAAAAAACAAACAAACATATCATACTTACCTTCACTGTGTAGCTCGTTTTGCACAGAGTGGCCCCGAACCTCCTCTTCTGGGGTCCCCCTCTCATGTCTCCTCCCCACAGCAGATAATCCCCTAGGAGAAGCGCTTCCCAGAGGGGGTTACCTTGCGGGTGTGCGCCCGAGTCCAGCATTCGGGTCCATAAACGCTGAATGCAGGACTTGGCTCCGCCCCCCCAGCAGCCGCGTCATTGGATTTGATTGACAGCAGCGGGAGCCAATGGCTGCGCTGCTATCAATCTATCCAATCAAGAGCCGAGAACCCCGGACAGAGAGAGAGAGAGAGCACGTCCCCATGGGACAAGTTCAAGGGTTCAGGTAAGTAAAACGGGGGGGGGGGGGGGGGGGGGTTGGGTAGCCGGTCACTGACAGGTGTTTTTTCACCTTAATGCATAGGATGTATCAAGGTGAAAAAACACGAACCAGTTGCAGTCATCCACTATGCATCAAAAATCTATTCCAAATGAAATGTCTCCAAATTCTAGTTCCTTAGTAACTCCCTCAAAGATCCGGATCATATTTTATTCTAGAATTTAACCACTTGCTTAACGGGCACTTACCCCCTCCTGTCCAGACCAATTTTCACCTTTCAATGCTGATGCACTTTGAATGACAATTGTGCGGTCATACAACACTGTACTTAAATGAATGGTTTTTATTTTTTGTAAAAAAAAAAATAAAAAGAGCGAATTTAAAATAATATTTTTTTTGTTATAAAATTTTGCAAACAGGTGATTTTTCTTCTTCATTGATGTACGCTGATGAGGCGATAGGTGGCAGTGATGGGCACTGATGGGTGGCAATAATGGCCACTGATTCGTTACAACGATAGGCAGCACTGCTAGATGGCACTGATTGGCACCACTGGTGAGCATTGATAGGTGGCACTCGTGGGGATTAAATGGTGGCACTGGTGTGCACTGGCAGGTGGCAATGGCAGGGGGTACTGGTGGGCACAGATGAGGCATAATTGCCTCTTCCTCTTCGGGACCGATGTCCCGTGCAGATAAGCCGGTGACCGGCTTTTTCTCCTCGCGCTGTTAGCATGAGGAGAAAAAAAACGATTACCGAGCTTTTGTTTACATCATGTGATCAGCTGTCAGTGGCTCACGTGGTAAGGGGCTGGGGCTGAGATTGGCCCCTTACTCGGATCTGCGATCACCCGAGTCTCAGTGACTCAGTGATCACAGCGAGCGCAGCGTGCGCCATGCAGGGCACGCGCAGGGAGCGTGCAAAGGGGAGGCTGTCATATGACGGCTTCCTGGAAATTCAGGTCCGCGCTGTAGCCGTCATTCGGCTATAGCACGGACAAGAAGTGGTTAAAGAGTTAGGCTACCCAAATCTTACTGTCCAATATGAAATCGAAGCTTGGCTTCCTGTAGGCTTCACAATGGTGATAACTGCATTGATGTACTAAGTCAGTGATCTCTAGAGTTGGGCAAACAGCCGAATTTGCAGGGTGAGATGTTCGGTCAGTGATGTCACAAGGGGGCAGTGCCACCAGGTGACGTCACCACGTTACCTTTTTAAGAACTATGAAACGGCAGAGCAGGCATTTGGTGGTTAGTCTTCATCTTGGGTAGAGCCTTTCTTTTTTTCCGGGTCCGGGGGTGCGGCAGTCCTGATTGATGTTGGATCTATATTGGGGGAAATTTTTTACATTTTTTAAATAAAGGAATTGTCAAAACTGCCTTCAGTCTTTATTTATTTGCATGTTTTTTTTTTATTTTTTGTGCAATGTATTCACATAGGGAGGGGGCCGGGATCTGGAAGCTCCCTTGTTAAAAGGGGTTTCCAGATTCCGATAAGCCCCCTGCTCTCAGACCCCCACATCCACAGCCCAGGGTTGTCAGGAAGAGGCCCTTGTCCTCATCATAGTGCCAAGATGCTTTGGGGTGGGGCCCAAAAGTCGGTGGCTCGCATTCGTGTCCACTAGCCGGAAGTGCAGGATTTTATATATATATATATATATATATATATATATATATATACGTGATCCTGCATGCAACGGCCACCCCGTTGCATTAAAACTGCTATAGGGTTTGCAGCAAGTGGTTAAAGTAACTTCTAAAGCCAGTCTGAATCCAACCATTGCTGTGATTTTGGATATAGATAGACCAGTGGCAGTTGGTGTTTTTTTCTTTTGGGGAGGTGGCAAACAGCCACCCCCCGGGTCGGTCAGTTGGCGGCAGCAAACCCAAGCTGGGACATCAAAGCCCTGCACCAAAGGAAAGCTGGGACATCAAAGCCCTGCACTTACCCCATCTAGAAAGCGAGCAGGCAGCATGTCCGGCGGCTTTCTTTCTCCTCCTGTGGTGTGGATCACGGCACCTTCCGCCGGGCATCCCCTCCTTGGTGTCCAATAGGATTGCCTGACCTTTTAGCCAGTCGTGAAATGCCCTGACCTTTTAGCCAGTCGTGAAATGCCCTGACCTTTCACCCAATCGGGAAATGGTTATCAGACCCGCGCTTTCTGATTGGCAGAGAAGCAATTTAGTTCTAGAAAAGCGAAAATTAATTCGCTTTTCTAACACACCTGGGTGGGCGGCTCCAAGCCCAATGCTCCGCGCCCACTCTATTTTGAAGCCCATTAGAGCCTATGGCTCTAATCAGGTGCTTAAAAAAAAAAAAAGAAGCCCACTGCTGTAATTGATACGCGCGAAAGAGGCCGGATGCATGAATAAGGGGGTGGTCACAGCGGCTATGCATGTATCTATCCATTACCATTTAGGAGAGTGGCGTGGATAGAGGGGGCGGTGGGCATGTGCCCTTAATGGACGGGCCGCTCCTGAGATAGACTAAACTGAGAATGCCAAATGCAGCAACAAAAATACGTTGTATTATGTCTTACGTCTGTTTATTTGATGCATCTGTTCTTCTATATTTGTGAGCGGACTCTGTTTTTGGTTCTAGTGGTCTAGTACAGCCGGTCCTCCTCCTTTTTATAGCCCTGAAATACCTCCATTCATTTGTGGTAGATTTCTCTCTCCTTTTTTTTTTAAACCGCTCAAGCCGGATTGGAAGAGAAGGAAACGTTCTTGCACATAATCGTGTTTTCTTTTTCAAGCAGTGAATGCCAGCAATGTGTTTTCCAAATGGTATTTGTCGAGCACTGCCAGCAGGGTGGATTTGATTTAAGTCACTAGTAAAATAGTTTGATTTAAATCAACTCCATTTAAATCATCATTTTTAAAGAGCAACTGTCATCTCTGACCCGCAGCTCCTCCTCCTCTGACCCGCTGTGTGCTCCTCCTCTGACCCGCTGTGTGCTCCTCCTCTGACCCACTGTTGGCTCCTCCCCTGACCCGCTGTTGGCTCCTCCCCTGACCCGCTGTTGGCTCCTCCCCTGACCCGCTGTTGGCTCCTCCCCTGACCCGCTGTTGGCTCCTCCCCTGACCCGCTGTTGACCCCTCCCCTGACCCGCTGTTGACCCCTCCCCTGACCCGCTGTTGACCCCTCCCCTGACCCGCTGTTGACCCCTCCCCTGACCCGCTGTTGACCCCTCCCCTGACCCGCTGTTGACCCCTCCCCTGACCCGCTGTTGACTCCTCCCCTCACCCGCTGTTGACTCCTCCGCTCACCCGCTGTTGACTCCTCCCCTGACCCGCTGTTGACTCCTCCCCTGACCCGCTGTTGACTCACCTACTGTCCCATTTACTTTAATGGGACGGCTGGTGATGGGGCAGTGACACAACAAGGTGAGGGATGTGGCGGCAGCGGGTGAGTGGATGCCCGCTAACCGGCGCTGCCATGATGGATCTGAAATGACAGGTGCTCTTTAAATGGTAAGGACTTATTCTTGCTGGTAGTTCGAATCTTTAATATTTGCAAACAAAATGAAGGTTTTCTATTTAGAATAATAATCTGTCAGGTTAGAAAAACAGCGATACCAGAACCGATCCAATCATACAGTTTGTAGTGTACATAGATTTTCAAAACAATGAAATAAAGGAATATTCCTGAACTTTGTTTTATCTCATGGTTACTGGGAAATTGTGTGAATGTATCAATGCAGTGCATGTTATCTCAGCTTGCAGAGCTTGGATTCCTTGAATGAGTTTACTAAAAATGTAAGTATTGCAGAATATACAGCCTCCGGCTACATAACTAAGCCCCCCATTTCATGCTGAATAAACTAAATTATTAATGTATCTTAAATAGAAAACTATCTTTAGATACTCCAAAAGCATTTTATTAAAATAAATTAGATTAAAAAAAATCGATTTAAATGAACAAATCTGATTTTAAAAAAATTTTTTTTTTTTTTTTTTTTTTAAATCATTGATTTATATCCACCCTGACTGCCAGGGAGACTTTTTCTTATCTCCCCTCCAGTTGGTGGCACATAGTATGTGAATTGATTTTGTTTGTAATAATAATGTGCTTCATGTTTAGTCCAGTCTTTAGTATGTACCAAGCAAACTTCTAAAGCAGGGTTTTTAAGTTTTTTACGTTTGGCCAAACTATGACCAAAAAAAAAAAAATGCATAGGGCCTGAATTCAGTAAGAGGAGGAATAGTGCCCCATCAGTGGTATTAGTGGAGGAATAGTGCCCCATCATTGGTGTCAGTGGGAGGAATAGTGCCCCATCATTGGTATTAGTGGAGGAATAGTGCCCCATCATTGGTATTAGTGGAGGAATCTTGCCACATCATTGGTATTAGTGGAGGAATAGTGCCCCATCATTGGTATCAGTGGGAGGAATCTTGCCCCATCATTGGTATTAGTGAAGGAATAGTGCCCCATCATTGGTGTCAGTGGGAGGAATAGTGCCCCATCATTGGTGTCAGTGGGAGGAATAGTGCCCCATCATTGGTTTTAGTGGAGGAATATTGCCCCATCATTGGTATTAGTGGAGAAGTAGTGCCCCATCATTGGTGTCAGTCGGAGGAATAGTGCCCCATCATTGGTATTAGTGGAGGAATATTGCCCCATCATTGGTATTAGTGGAGGAATAGTGTCCCATCATTGGTATCAGTGGGAGGAATAGTGCCCCATCATTGGTATTAGTGGAGGAATAGTGCCCCATCATTGGTGTCAGTGGGAGGAATAGTGTCCCGTCATTGGTATTAGTGGAGGAATAGTGACCCATCATTGGTGTCAGTGGAGAAATAGTGGCCCATCATTGCTGTCAGTGGAGGAATAGTGCCCCATCATTGGTATTAGTGGAAGTAATAGTGCCCCAACATTGGTATTAGTGGAGTAATAGTGCCCCATCATTGGTATTAGTGGAGAAATAGTGCCCCATCATTGGTATCAAGCGGTGTTGAATTGTAAGTCTGTTAACTTGCTGCACATTTTCACTGGCAAGTTGTACACTTGCTGAACTCTTGAAGTACAAGCAAAGTTGCAGTGGTGAGTCTACAGCAAGAGCTCTGCAAGTCTACAGCATGACATTTCAGCTCCTGTGGTGGGAGGACTATTACATACCTCTCAACTTTTTGAGATGGGAATGAGGGGCACCTATTAGCAAATGTATGTAGGCATAGGGCACGCCCCCTGCTACGCCCCCTTAACCAGTTGCCGACCGCCGCACGCCGATGTACGTCGGTAGAATGGCACGGGCAGGCATAAGGACATACATGTACGTCCCTTGCCTCCCGCGGGTCGGGGGCCCGATCGGGCCCCCGCCCGGTGCCTGCGTCGGTCGGTTTTCGTCCGGGAGCGATCCGGGACGAGGGGGCGGCCATTCATTCATGGCCACCCCCTCGCGATCGCTCCCGACGAATAGAAATCCCCGGTGACATCACTTCCTCTCCTGTAATGTAAACACAGGAGAGGAAGTGATGTATTCTCTCCTCCGTGTCGGTATTTTTCGTTCCGACACGGAGGAGAGCGGATCGGTGAGTTGCACCAACACTCTACACACACAGTAGAACATGCCAGGCACACTCACACCCCCCCTTTACCCCCCGATCACCCCCCCAATTACCCCTGCCCCCCAGTCACAGTGACACCAATGTCATTTTTTTTTTTTTTTTTTTTTCTTTGCATTGGTGTCATTTGTGACTGTAATAACTGTTAGGGCAGTTAGGGTTAGCCCCCTTTAGTTCTAATGTACCCCCCTAACCCCCCCAATAAAGGTTTAACCCCGTGATCACCCCCCGTCGCCAGTGTCACTAAGGCTGGGTTCACATTGCAGCGGTTTATGAGAACGAATGTGATTCGCACCGCACTGCAGTGCAAATCACATCCGATCTTTGTGCGATTCGAGTTCAGCCATTCGCCGCACCCGCCGCACCCGCCGCAAATTCGCACGGGACCCTTTTTTTGGCCCGCAGCAGAATCGGATCGCATGGGTGTTCACACCATGCGATCCGAGTTTGCAGATCGCACTGCGATATGCGAACTGATCTGGGGGTGTCAGTAACATTTCACTGACACTCCCAGCAGTTCGCATAGGGCAGTGTGAACTGCCGCCGGGAGGCATGCGATGCGGGAACCCGCCGCGCATTCGTGGCGTTCCCGCATCGCTCCAGTGTGAACCCAGCCTAATAAGCGATCGTTTTTCTGATCGCTGTATTAGTGTCACAGGTGACGCTAGTTAGGCAGGTAGGTATTTAGGTTCGCTGCAGCTTTTTATAGCGCCAGGGACCCCCATATACTACCGCATAAAGCCCCCTAATTGCCCCCTAGTTAACCCTTTCACCAGTGATCACCATATAACTGTTACAGGTGACGCTGGTTGGTTAGTTATTTTTTTATAGTTTCAGGGCACCCGCCATTTATTACCTAGTCTCACTAGTGTACCCCTAAATTTAGGGGTGTCTACTTTCCAAAATGGGGTCATTTGGGGGGGGGTTTGTGCCATCTTGGCATTTTATGGCCTTCAAAACTGTAACGCCCTTAGAAAGCCTGAAGGCGGTGCTTGATTTTCGGGGCCCCGTACACGGCTAGGCTCCCAAAAAGTCCCACATATGTGGTATCCCCGTACTCAGGAGAAGCAGCAGAATTTATTTTGGGGTGTCATTTCACATATGCCCATGGCATGCGTGAGCAATATATCATTTAGTGACAACTTTGTGAAAAAAAAAAAAAAAGTTTGTAATTTTCCCGCAACTTGTGGCAAAATATAAAATATTCCATGGACTCAACATGCCTCTCAGCAAATAGCTTGGGGTGTCTACTTTCTAAAATGGGGTCATTTGTGGGGGTTTTGTGCCATCTTGGCATTTTATGGCCTTCAAAACTGTAATAGGTAGTGAGAAGTGAACTCAAAAATTTACGCCCTTAGAAAGCCTGAAGGCGGTGCTTGGTTTTCGGGGCCCTGTACGCGGCTAGGCTCCCAAAAAGTCCCACATATGTGGTATCCCCGTACTCAGGAGAAGCAGCAGAATTTATTTTGGGGTGTCATTTCACATATGCCCATGGCATGCATGAGCAATATATCATTTAGTGACAACTTTGTGTAAAAAAAAAAAAAAATTTTTTTTTTTGTCATTATTCAATCGCTTGAGGCAAAAAAATAAAATATTCAATGGGCTCAACATGCCTCTTATCAATTTCCTTAGGGGGTCTACTTTCCAAAATGGGGTCATTTGGGGGGGTTTTGTACTGCCCTGCCATTTTAGCACCTCAAGAAATGAGATAGGCAGTCGTAAACTAAAAGCTGCGTAAATTCCAGAAAACGTACCTTAGTTTGTAGATGTGACAACTTTTGCGCAAACCAATAAATATACAATTATTGACTTTTTTTTTACCAAAGACATGTGGCTGAATACATTTTGGCCTAAATGTATGACTAAAATTGAGTTTATTGGATTTTTCTAATAACAAAAAGTAGAAAATATCATTTTTTTTCAAAATTTGCGGTCTTTTTACGTTTATATCGCAAAAAATAAAAATCGCAGAGGCAATCAAATACCATCAAAAGAAAGCTCTATTTGTGGGAAGAAAAGGACGCAAATTTTGTTTGGGTGCAATATTGCATGACCGCGCAATTACCAGTTAAAGCAGCGCAGTGCCAAAGTGTAAAAAGACCTCTGGTCATTGACCAGCAAAATGGTCCGGTCTGAAAGTGGTTAAAGAAGAATTATACAAAAAAATGATTAGTGAAACCCACAAGGGCTTTTTTTTACCAATAATATTCCTTTACATTGGCTTTTGGAATGTACAAATGCAGCAGAATAAGGATGACAGGTTTAGCACTGGGAAACACTTTCTGAAAAATAAAAAGAGCATTTTATATACAATTATATGGATCAGATCAAAATGAGGGACAAATGAGGAGGAATGAGGGACAGAGGGACATTGCTCCAAATCAGGGACAGTTGCGAGCTCTGGTATTGCACAACATAACTAAACCAGAAGTTGCTGCAGACTTGAAGAATGTTTGCAAAAAAAGTCAACCACTTAAAGAGGAACTGCAGTCTGCTCACATCATTTGTAATAAAAACATCTTTGCCATTCTGAAGCTTCCCTCCAATCACTTTGCATATTAATACACAAACACGGGCAGCGCTATAAACTCTAATACAAATATTATTAAAGATATACATGCTATTATGCAGTGCATTTATACATATATAAAGTTATTATATTGCAACTCGCATCCCCCTTCAAAATAAACTCTCACCGAAAACAACTAGATTACAGGCAAAACACATAAAGGTTGGATCTCTGTGCCTCCAATCTCCCGCGCAGGGATAGCGTGGCGTCTCCTACCCGGGGCTTTTTTTTTCTCAGACAATAGGCGCAGGAACTCCCCTTTTCTGAGTCACCTCTTTTCCCGGGCCCCCTACCCACCTCCGTGCACTGTCCCTTGGTTCCATCTCCTACCCACCTCCCAGTACCACCTCTTTTAGACAATACAGGGCCAAGTATAATTTTGTGGTGCTAAGTCATTTGTATGGAATTTGGTAATGATATCAAGAAAAGCAGTAAAATAGATCCCCATCAGCCAGCAACAATAGATCCCTCTAACAGCAATGTACCACCCACAACAAAATCCCCCCCCAGCAACATAGACTGCCGGCAGCATTAACAGATCTCCACACAGCCAGCATTAATAGACTCTCTGGCAGCCATCAACAATAGACTCCTCCCCCAACAGTAGATCTTCAGTAACAACTGACCCCCCAGCAACATAAGCAACAATAGGTCTCCCACCAGTATAAGCAACAATAGGTCTCCCACCAGTATAAGCAACAATAGACCCCCCTGCAAAAATAGATCCCCTCCAGCTAGAATAGATCCCCCAGCAGTGAGCATCAATACCCTGCAGCACACCCAGCACCCCTTGCCATTACATACAGTCAGCCCAGGAGGTGCCGGAAGTGTGTTCCCGCTGAAAAAAATCCCTGCTTCTACCACATTCAGCTGCCCTTTCCAGCAGTAGCCAACGTTGTGTCCTCGAGCGGCATGCTGACATCACTGATGGTCGCCGTAGAACCACAATCTGACGCGTTTCGTCACCAACTACATGATTTGAGGGCGTGGCTTTACGACGAGACATACCATCCTTTTATACCGCAATGACACGCAGGCAATTTAACCCCTAATGCTGCTTCTCACTGCCATCCAGATATAGCTATCCAGATAGGGAGATCATTAGCATGGACAAGTTGCAATCAGGCAGCCAGCACACAATCACAGACACAAGTCTGTAACTATGGGATTGTATACCATGTGCAATAGACTGTGATTTTTACTCTGTAATAAGCAAAGTCACGGCGGGTTGTATGTAGGTGGCGCTAGCTCAGTTCCCATCCTTACGGACTTTTGTCTGTGATTGTGTGCTGGCACTGGCTGCCTGATTGCAACTTGTCCATGCTAATGATCCCCCTATCTGGATAGCTATGTCTGGATGGCAGTGAGAAGCTGCAGAGCATTAGGGGTTAAGTTGTGTAGTTTTCGGTATAAAGGATGCCACGCCCTCAAATGATGTTGAAGATGAAACGCGTTGGAGTGTGACTTTACGACGACCATCAGTGACGTCAGCATGCCGCTCGGGGACACAGCGTTCGCTACCTCTGGAAAGGGCAGCTGCCGTATGGTCGGCTGATGCGTCCTGGTTTAATGGTATGCCTGTTTGCAATGTTGTTTTTGTAAGTGCAAGTCTTAAGAGGGGGTGATCAGTGGAAATGAATCAATAGTTTTTTTAAAGAGCTGGATTACACTATGGGATTTCCTTTCTTTTCATTGTTTATTTGAAGCGAGTGTACCATTGTGTGATCCAACCTTCTGGCAAAGCTTTTCCTGGGAGATTGGAGGCAGAGAGATCAAACCTTTATGTGTTTTGCTTGTAATCTAGTTGTTTTCAGTGAGTTTATTTTGAAGGGGGATGTGAGTACCCCCCCCTCCCCCCCCCCCCCCTCCGGCCTCTGCACGTGTGGAGGTGTTGGTGATAGCTTATCATCTTGCAAGCAGAAACTGGACTTCTTTCTGGACAATCTCACGGAATCGATATAAAGTTTAGCTGCAATATAATACTAACTTTCTCTCTCTCTCTATATAAGTGCACTGCATGATAATAGCTTTTATATCTTTAATAATATTTGTATTTGCACTATATTTTTTTTGCGTTTATAGCACTGCCTGTGTTTGTGTATTTATATGAAAAAATATGACATTAAAATTCCAATGCGATTTGCGTCCTTAGAATGCCATAGCAGCATTTGTGTCAATCAATCCAATTATGATGACAATTTTATAAACGTCCACACATATAAGAATGTAAAAGTGAAGTGATTTATTTTAGAGGTATAAAGTTCTTGCTACTGCGATCCTAGTTCCTGTCACTCGCGCACCTCATCCGAAGATTGACACCACGTAAGAAAAAGTATCCCCCTGTTGGGAATAAACTCACCAGATAGCAGATGATATTCAAAGGGCTTTTGTAATAATCTTTAGTTGTCACTTCATATAAACATCCACTGGCTCTGCTAGGAATCTTTACTGGGTATAAATGGCTCCTCCAATCATCCCAGATCAGGGACTGGATCCAAGACGGTCGTCCCCAGGGAATAACCAGTGGATGTTTATATGAAGTGACAACTAAAGATTATTACAAAAGGCCTTTGAATATCTGCTATCTGGTGAGTTTATTCCCAAAGGGGATAATTTTACTCACGTGGTGAGAAAATTACTTAGAACCCCCAAACATTATATTTATATATTTTTTAGCAGAGACCATAGGGAATAAAATGGAGATCGTTGTAATAATTTGTCACACCGTATTTGCGCAGTGGTCTTAATATACACTTTTTAAATAAAAAAATAAGTAAACAATAAAGTTATAAAAATTATATAGTATATAGCCCTCGTAAATCTATTGTCCAATATATACCATATTGACAGCGCTAAAACAACAAAACAATCATTCTTAAGAGGGTAGAAGCCCCATGGTTTACAACAAAAACCACAGTAATGTCCTTAAAAAGTCCCACACATCTGAGGATGGGATTTTAGTTGAAACACCAAAATGATGGAAAACAGAAAGAAAAGTCCATCTCCAAGAAAAGACCACCAGTGCAGAAAGAGCTTGTTAGCCGGTGACACCCCTTATGGTAAAGCACTCACCAGAACCCAATGGGTTAACAGGCACCTCTTTATAAATAGTCTTTCACTGGTATTCCTCTGTACCCAATTCCTGTGTCCTCATAGATTTTTCGGATTTAATACTTCACTCCCAGCAGCAAGTTCACATATAGAAAACAGCAAAAAGAGGTTCCATAGTGCAAACTGCTTTATTCTTTAAAAAATTTGTGCGCATATACACCATACGTACATAATCAATAAAAATTCATTCACAGAGATGTAACCACTAGAACAACCGGATTTGTCTCACCGCGGCTCCGGGCGTCTTAGATCGAATGCAGGCTCGGCTTCCACGGCGGGTCCCGGGCTTGCTGCTGGGAGTGAAGTATTAAATCCGAAAAATCTATGAGGACACAGGAATTGGGTACAGAGGAATACCAGTGAAAGACTATTTATAAAGAGGTGCCTGTTAACCCATTGGGTTCTGGTGAGTGCTTTACCATAAGGGGTGTCACCGGCTAACAAGCTCTTTCTGCACTGGTGGTCTTTTCTTGGAGATGGACTTTTCTTTCTGTTTTCCATCATTTTGGTGTTTCAACTAAAATCCCATCCTCAGATGTGTGGGACTTTTTAAGGACATTACTGTGGTTTTTGTTGTAAACCATGGGGCTTCTACCCTCTTAAGAATGATTGTTTTGTTGTTTTAGCGCTGTCAATATGGTATATATTGGACAATAGATTTACGAGGGCTATATACTATATAATTTTTATGATTTATCTTTTGTATGATAGCAGCTTGCAAATTATATCATCTTTTGTTTCTGTGTGCGCTGGGATCGGTGGGGAATATTCTTAGCAATTTTTGTTTAGATTGTTTGCCAGTGATATCAGTACTTGAAACAATAAAGTTAGCCCAATTTTTTGGTATACTGTGAAAGATAATGTTACGCCAAGTAAATAGATATGTAATGTGTCACGCTTTAATTTGCACACACACGTGGAATGGTGGAAAATGGCGGTACTTAAAAATCTCTATAGGCGACGCTTTAAAATTTTTCAGGTTACCTGTTTAGAGTTAAAGACCAGGTCTAGAGCTAGAATTATTGGTCTCTCTCTAATGATTACGGCAATACCTCATATGTATGGTTTGAACACCGTTTACATATGTGGGCGCAAGGTATATGTTTGCTTCTGCATATGAGCACTGAGGAATCGGGTGGTTTAATTTTTTTTTTTTTATTATTTATTTTACTTTTACTTTTTCGTTTTCTTTTTTTTTACACTGTGCCTTTAAGAACTTTTTTTTTTAATCACTTTTATTCCTATTACAAGAAATGTAAACATCCCTTGTAAAATAAATAAGCAGGACAGGTCCTCTTTAATGTGAGATCTGGGGTCAAAAAGACCTCAGATCTCACATTTACACTTAAAATGTAATTTTACTTTTACACACACAAAAAAGAAAAATGGGCCCTTTAAGGCCGGAGGGCGGAAGTGACCTTTGTCGTCGCTCCGATCCTCCAAGGGCATAGAGTAGAGTGGGGGATATCTTGCCCTCACTCGACTTCCTGCCCATCGCTACAAGGGATCGGATCGTTTCCCCTTCTACCGACAGCTCCAGTAATCGGGTAAACTACTGGAAAGTGTCAGGAGGGGCACCTCTCCCGCTGCCTATAAAAGTGATCTTGTGGCGAGTCCACCGCTGGGACCACTTTTATTGGACGCCGGATCGCCTTATATATACAGTGGGCGGCCCGGAAGTGGAGTCATGCAATACAGACTTGCCAAAATTGTTCAACAAAATTGTGAAGCCTGGCAAGTCTAGCAATAGCTTAGCAAGTAATTTTCAAACTTGTAGCTCAATTGCTTACTATCTGGGATGGTGCCCCATCAATGGTGTCAGTGGAAGAAATGGTGTCCCATCATTGGTGCTCAATGGTTGGTGTTAGCGGAAAACATAATGACCCATCATTTCTGTCCGTGAAAAGAGTATTACCCGATCATTGGTATCAGTGGGAGGAAGAGTGCCCAATCGTTGGTGTCGTTGGAAGGAATAGTGCCCAATCATTGGTGTCAGTGGAAGGAATAGTTCCCCATCGGTGGTGTCTGTGGAAAGAGTTGTACCCGATCATCAGGTATAGTAATCCATTGTTGGTGAAAGGATTAATGCCCCATCTTGGTGTCAGAAGAAAGAATAGCGCCTCACTATTGTATCAGTGGAAGGAATAGTGTCCTATAGATCAGTGGTCATCAACCCTGTCCTCAGGGGCCACTAACAGGCCAGGTTTTATGTATTACCTTGGGGAGATGCAGACTAGAATACGGCAATCACTGAGCAGCAAATTATATCACCTGTGATGTATTTCAGTTATCTTGCAAACCTGGCTTTAGTGGGCCCCGAGGACGGGGCTGATGACCACTGCTATAGATGGAATCAGTGGGAGGGAAAATGCCTCACCTTTTGTGTAAGTGGTAATAGTGTTCTATTGTCTGTAACAGTGGGAGAAAATATGTCATCTTTGGTGTCAGTGGTAAGAATGGTGCCCCAATGTTGGTGTCAGTAGAAGGAATGGTACCTCATTTTTGGTGTCCTTGGGAAGAAAAGTGCCCCAAGGGCTGGTCAAAGAAAGGCAAAGGGCTACATCTGGCCCACTGCTGTAGTTTGGGGGCCACTACTCTAGTGGACAACTACAGCTGTAATTTTGTCCCTTTTTTCTGACTTTCCCTGCTCTTTTATTCTCATGTACAAACAGTCAACTGATGGCCGTTGGCCTAGTAGGCAAGAGTCGGGAATCCAAGTCTTGACAGCATACCAAAAACATTATTGTAGCCCATGATATTTGTAGGGAAGAGAGGATATAAAGAATGGAAAGAGGAGAGTGTTTATACCTGAGTGAGCAGCTTGAGTGTTTCATTAAATGTAACTGTCTAATATCTGTCGAATTAAACAGAATAGCAGCTTCTCTCTGGTGTTGTCCCCCATGGGCTTACTATTTCCAGCCACTGCTCATCATCCAACCCATTTCCTGTGAGCCCAGCTGTCAACAGCATCCCTCCTTGGGCCATGCCATCATGCAGTCTGGACTTACACAGTACTATGGGTCTGAGGGATGCTCAATCTTCACTACATGAACAAATGTTCCTTTCCAGGAGGAAAGAGCACCTACCTACCACCTTTAAGGAACAAAAAAGGAAAACAGTCTTCAATATTTCCTGCTTTCTTCCCTGGACAGGCCTGAAGACTGCAGGAATAAATATGTATATAGTTAAAAAAACATCCGGGGGGGAGGGGCTTAATGGGTGGGGGATTATGTAGGGAAGGGGGAAGCTGGAGTTTTGCTTTACCTTGTGTAGTCAGCCTTGACAGAAGCAACCGACAAATAAAACTTCTCTGGTCAGCTTTATTAATGCATGTATCCCAGATCCTATAGACCAGGGATATGCAATTAGTGGACCTCCAGCTGTTGCAGAACTACAAGTCCCATGAGGCATTGCAAGACTCTGACAGCCACAAGCATGACACCCAGAGGCAGAGGCATGATGGGACTTGTAGTTTTTCAACAGCTGGAGGTCCGCTAATTGCATATCCCTGCTATAGACAATAATATTTCTTTATGCAATTGCTTGGGAACCCCATAGATGGTGCCAAGACTTCTGTCTGTTTTCAGAATCATATTAGGAATAAATTAGGCTGCTCTCGAACTTATCAATTCATGTATTTCACTGATAATGACTTACAGCAAACATTGAAATGGTAATGACACTCAGCAAGCATTATCCATCATTATTAATTTGCATGCAGGGTTCAATTACGAATAAGCATTTGTAATCTTCACACCTCGGCAAACAATCCAAACACTGAAATGGCAATATTGTCTTTCCATTGCACAGTGACTCTGAAGGTTCACATGTGGAGGGAGGACTGTGAATTGTCTCTGATGGCTTCGTTTTCCAATGGGCTTCATAGGCCACTAAGCTGGAACGGATTGAAATTCATCTGGTGCATAATTTCCAGATTTAATTATTGCTTATTAACAAAACACAGTAGGATTGAACACATGTAAAAATACATTCTCTGTTTGGGACACTTGGTGAGTATACAGTGTAGCACTAACCCCTGAAGGAGCTGCTGGTTTGATTGGGCTTACCGTTACCTTCTTCACCTCGATTTGTGTCTAGGGGTTCCCGTGGTAAATGGCCCAGAAACTTTAGAGACGGACGACAGATCTGCTTAAAGGGATTTTTATTTGCAAAAAACATAGTTAACGAATAGTCTCTTAGTATAGGATCAGAGGCAGTGGCGTAACTAGAACCTTCAGGGCCCCGATGCAAGAAACCATGAAGGGCCCCCCTGAACCCCAGCCAGGGCCCTTCCCTCCAAGTCCACGCTGGAACTCCAGGGCATGGTCACAGGTATGACCTTTCTGAGCTCTGTAGTTCCACCACTGGTATCAGTAGTTTTTTTATTTTTTTATTTTATTTTTTTACATTTTTAGGTGCCCCATAGGAGGACTGTCCCTAGGCAGGATGGGGTCCCTGTCCCCAGAAGAGATGAGGTCCTTTTCTCCAGGGCAGATGAAGTTACTGCCCCACGTGAGAAGGGGTTCCTGGCTGGGGAGAACAGACATCGGACTGAGCAGCAATGCATGGAGCAGAAGAGGGGTACTCTGAGGAGCCGGCCGAAGACACAGGTCATGCGGGGAATGCACAACTAAAGAGCAGCCAGTGTGATAGTCGAGCATGGAGCTCTGCTAGTCACCCTCCACCTCCAGCCACCCGTGTGCATTGTGCACTGGTACCCCTAGCTGCCTATGTTGCTGCCGGCCATATGTAGAGTGGGCTGCATGGGCCCCCTGCGTCACAGGGCCCAGTTGCGGTCGCGACTGCTGCACCCCCTATAGTTACGCCCCTGATCAGAGGGTTAAGAGGACAAGTTCAGGTACTCTTAGTGTCAAAGTCAATAATAAAGAACTCTCTTACTTTGACTAAATCCAGAGAATAGTCATTCACAGCTGGATGTTCACTCAAGTTGGACAGTCCTTCTCTCACAAGGCCTAGCAACCAACAAGGTGCTTAAATCAGGAACAAGTCTCTGCCACAGACGTTGTTGTAGAACTTATAGGAAACTAGATCTTGTAGAACACTCGTGTAATACCTGGATCTTTCAGCCAGTTGGGCGATACCCACAAAATTGGATTCACTTAGGTCATTCAGCCTCACCAGGCTCTTGCTAAGAAGCCAACCCATACGTGGCCTTCTTCTGAAGAGTCCTCCTCTGGATATTGCTGGGCCTCTCCGCGACCAGAGAAGGCTAGCCAGCCCCGAGACATAAAGTCAGGTGGATCTGCACCCCAGGCCATAGCCTTCCTGGGGGCTGGTCAGGAGGACCAGGACCATGGAGTCAGAACATACTTCTGGACCGGAACCCCCGAACCCCATGACATCCGCATCCCAAGTACCCTCTCCCAGAAAGCACAACAAGAGTGACACTCCCACTGGGCAGGCTCCGAGAGGAAGCAACCCCAAAGCACCCAACCAGACTGTGGTTCCATGCCTGCCAGAAGAGACAGCGCACCCGGTGGCCAGGCCGAACACCCTATAGTCCAGTCAGACTAATGCTGAGGTCAAAATTTGGAATAATCATACCCAAACCAAACTGCAGTTCAGGTGTAACCTTAAATTTCAAAAACATAGCGTGTGCTCTTCAGGAGCCGGCACTATAACAGTCTATGGTTTGATGTATGCAAGTAATCAGTGTAGTTGTTGTAGAAGTGAACCCTGATTTTAATTTAGTTTTCTAAAGCACTGTGTATAATTAACAATTAAAAATAAAATAAAAAAAATACTGTTTTAATACCCAAAAAAGCTACCGTAATTACCTGCAATATTCCCCTTCTATCTGGTTTTGTAACTATGTTAAAACATTAGCTGATCACCAAACAATGTTCCAATATGGCCCTCTTTATTTGATGACCAGATTTAACTATCTATTCATTCAGTGGCATGCCTAACGGTCCTTATAAAATACCTTTTGTTTGGGTATTTTGTAGCTACCTATAGTTAACCAGCACAGGTTTGTAGGCATCCCCAAGCTACCTCTACAAGGCCAAATTCTCACACTGGGGCCCCCAAGTAAGCTCTGGAACTGAACTATGGACCAGTTCCCAGTCCTGGTATTCAGCCTAGACTGCTATGTCTGCCACAAATGTACATGATGGCTGTTTCTAGATCCACTTCCAACTCCCCACATGCCTGGTGCACACTCTTACACAGGGTCCTGTCATTTATCATGGTTGCAGGTTAGGGCTATATAGATCTAGATCAGGGGTAGGGAACCTCGGCTCTCCAGCTGTTTTGAGACTACAAATCCCATCATGCCTTTGCCTCTAGGAGTCATGCCTGTGATTGTTGGGGTCTTGCAATGTCTCATGGGACTTGCAGTTTCAAAACAGCTGGAGAGCCGAGGTTCCCTACCCCTGATCTAGATGAACACCTGTGGCCCATGGGACATAGGTGTCCAAGACACCTGGTGGGGAAATTCTTCTGGCACCACCAAGAGGGTGACCTCTTCTACCAAACACCAGCTACTAGGCTTATCAGGCTTAAGCTTTACTGCTCTTAGTATTTTCTAATCTCTGCACCTTTCTCACATTTGCGGCTATCAATTGTGATTCCCTTAAGCACATTACTTGACTTCTCTTACATGTGTGGCAATAATGAGTAATTGGAGTGGCTTTTCATAACTTTACTGTACATTCTGAAATGCTTTACCAACATATTGATAAGCCTTGGTAAAGGGAACCATGTAATTGGTATTATGGTCCTAACACATATGCCAGTAACAGTCCCAGACTCTAGATCATCATCATTTCTCAACATTTTTGGGGCGGTACAGAGGTGTAGTGGTTAGCACTCTCACCTAGCAGTAAAAAAAAAAAAAAAAGGGTCGCTGGTTTGAATCCCAACCAAGACACAACCTGCCTGGAGTTTGCATGTTCTCCCTGTGCCTGTGTGGGTTTCCTCCGGGTACTCCGGTTTCCTCCCACACGCCAAAGACATGCAGGTAGGTTAATTGGCTTCTGTCCCAAATTGGCCCTAGTATATGAATGGGGACCTTGGATTGTGGGCTCCTTGAGGGTAGGGACCGATGTGAGTGTGCAATGTACAGGGATAGGGACAATTGTAGACACTCACTCAGGTTGAACTGGATTGACTGGTGTCTTTATTCAACCTTACTAACTATGTAACTATGAAACACAGAGGAACCCTTGAAATAATTTCCTGTCTCAGAGAACCCCTGCCAAAAATTACTATATCTACAGCTCATGATACATTGCAGATAGCTAATAAGATCAACAGTGGCAGTGGGAACTTACTGTACTGTCTCTGAGAGGCAAAAATGGTTCATTGCTCAAGGCACTCTTATCCTCCGGGGGAACCCTGGTTGAGAAACTCTGGTCTTATGGATAGGAAACGTATCAAAGTCCTGCTTACGCTATTCAGGAGGGGTGGTGGTGCTCACCTACCTAATCCTTGGTTATGTCCTTTCCAGGTCTTGGGCCTCATGGAGTCCACTTCCCCCAGTGGGCAAAGTGCTTCTACTCTACTATTATATCCTTCTGTTCTCTCTGCACATGGACCCCAAACAGCTACTTCTTTTACCTTATTAAGGAACAGGGCCAGGATACTCATGAGCAGTGCACACACTATAAAGCCCAACTCCAGGAAAGGATAACATTTAAATTGTGCAGGGTGCATCAATTACCCTACCCCTCAGTCTTGATTCAAATAACCTCTTTCTAAGCCACCCTGCAGTGTAATGGATCAAAGTCACAGTAACCTATATAAGCAATGCTAATATCCTGCCTGGGGACCAGACATTTTTCCCAGCTCATTATTTTCTTGGGCACTGGCCTCTTCACCACCCACATAAGTTCTTCTACCCCATGGACCTATGAGAGAGGATCCAGCCACTGGAAGTGTCTCCTCCAACAATATGAGGTACGCACATCTCACAAATAGTGATGTGAACACTCAAAGATGAACCCGGGTAAGTATACAGAAGAGGAAAGAAGGATTATTGTGTGACCGCGGCTTTAGGTAAGTAAAATGGGAATTTGGATCATTTTTTTTTCATACCAGTGGATAGCTAAAGTGGGAAGGGAGGGTTGCTAATATCCTGGGGTTGGGCTTTAAGTTGAGGTGATCACACCTGCCTACGGGATTGTGATACACAACGGCTTTATTGTTTATTTTTTGTTTAAGATACAGACTTGTTCTAAGCTCACGATACTTGAAATTTGCATATAAACATTGTTAGCTGATGCACTTGATAAATTATAGGTGTATATGTCTTATATTTAGCCATTAGGTCATGTTCACATAATATTAATGTGACAATTCTCCACAGAAGTACAAATACCATTTCAGTATTTGAGAGGTGAGATTTTCAATAGATTCCCGTTGTGCTTCTACAATTATATGTGCCGACGGAAATGCCTATTGTTTGAAGGGCTCTTGATTTAAACAGAGCCAGCTTTTTCTAAAACTTTTTTGTTGTGTTAGAAAACAATAGACAGTCTGCCAGTAAAAGATTAAAATGTAGCAGCCATGGGTTTCATTCACAATGGGAACAGACTGGTGTTTGAAATTTTGATCTTAGCAATTAATCAGATATACATTTTCCATTTCAAACTTTTTATATAATGAGGGAAAAGCAGGAAGAACTTGCTATCCACTTGTCTGTGCTACTATAGCCTCCTAAAGAAATTGGACTTAAAGTGGAACTGAACTGTGGAAGCGAAACTCCAAAAAATGGCAAGCAGAGGTCTTCTTGCATCTCATCTTTTCACCGTTATTGACTTACTATGCCCTTTACTGCACCATGTGGAGGCCACCATCTTGGTATAGAAAGGGCTTTGTTTCCTCGTGTCAGAGCTGCCCTCTGATGACTGTTAAGATAATATTCAAGAATTAGAAGAGATTCAGAAAGCACATGTTCCCAGAATAGATGGGGAAGCGGAGAGATTCTTACATTGCAGTTTCCCAGGTGCAGCTTCCTTTCCAGCAAGGAGAACAATACTGAACAGTAGCGATATAATGAAATCCCACTCCAAATCTGGTGAGATCAGCAGTCAGTTTCTTAGATCTCACACTGCAAATTTACTGATATGAGATTCAAGGTACAAAAGTGCCTTGGCACAGGAAGCGCATTGCTTTTTTCAGGAGAAATTCCAGACAAAAGGTACATTTTTAAAAATCCTGCTTAGGCGCAATGAACATTTTTAGATATTCCTTATAACCTGTGTTTTCAACACTATTGAGACCAGGGCCCTGTAATTTCTTCCAAAACCTTCCTTGCCCCAACATTTAAAAAAGTTATAGACTTACACAATATACAGTAATTATAGGAATACAAAATATGTATTGAAATGCTGGAAGGCTCTGGATGGGGCTGGTTAGTGGGTTTGAAGCTGTGCAGGGGATAGTGGACTCGGAAGCAGACTTGGTGGCCCTGTGGGGGATAAGGATTTTGGAGAGGGTTGGGGGAAACTCTGGGGTGTGGGATCTGACTTGGCGCCTGCGCACTTTGCAAGGGGACAGTGGGAGAGGGGAGGGTGCTGCAGGGACTGGGGGCACTGAGAGGTTGGAGGGCAGTGTGAGACAGTGTTGGAGGTTGGGGGCACTATGGAGGGCTTCAGGCTTGGCAGTAGGCTGGGGGTGACTGCATGGGCCTTGATGGCACTATGCAAGGTTGGAGAACAATGAGGGAGGTTGGGGACATTGTGGTGCTGGGACACTCGCAGTCCAATATTGAAAGTTGGAGGTACTATGGGAGCTAGGAGAGACTGGGAAGTTACAAGATCTGCAGCTGGTTGGAGGCCCAGTAGACAGTTGGCTATAGCCCGGTCATTGAAAACCACTGCCCTATATCATAGCAACTCTAAATCTTCAATTTTAAGTTTAGGTCCATTTGAAGTGAAACTAAATGTATGGGTCATGTGCGCATGTTTCTCCCGTAACCCACAATGCTGTGATCAGTGTTTCATCAACCCATCACCTAGTACTCACATCAATACATAGCCAACATGAAAATGGGAATGCCTAGTCTTATGCAAATACCACCTTTCAAAAAGCTGGTACCTGCATAGAATCTTGGGGAAAGGCCACAGGATGAGGGCATCATGTATAAAGTTTAAATATGGCACCGTCTATTGAGTGCCTGCCAAAAATTTCTTTGAACCCCCTTATCCTCAAATCTAGGATACCCCGGGTTTAGGAATTTATCCAGCACTGCTGCTTTTATTAATAAAGTCATGTTTTCTTCAGTGAATAGTCTTTGAGATAACACTTTTTTTTGTCATGGCTCAGAGCTAAAAGTAATCTTTTCTTAATTCTCCTTATTAAGTAACATCGCATACACATTG
>NW_027507758.1:25380343-25420343 GCF_037356315.1 Lithobates pipiens | reverse complement strand
ATATGCAATAATTTCTTGCAACAATAATTGTATTCTGCCCCCTGTGAGGTCAGCAGATGATGTTTTAATAGAACAGGATGTGTATTGTGTAGACCAGCTTTTCTTGTTTTTAATAATTGTACAAATAAAGACTATATATATATATATATATATATATAATATTAAATACATTCTAAATTGTGTGATTTCTATTGCTGCATCAAAGTCCTATGGGAGATGTCTTTCTCGGCTATTTGATTATCAGGCTGCAGCCGGGATTGGGCATCGCTGGGCACATTGGGCAATGGCGGGAATAGGACATTAGCGGGCACATCGGGCAGTGGTGGGAATGGGGTATGGGTGGACATCACATTATTTAATAATCCATTGAGCTGTGGTAATTTCCTGCCCCACAGCACACCTAAACAAAGGGACGGGATGCTGGTGACATCAGAGCCCTTATATGAGAAAATGTCGTAATAGTGCAGACTTACCCATTACAAACAGACATTTTTAGTTTTATTTATTTGTATTCTGTCTCTGTCAGAGTCAAAACATCAGCCCGGTACAAGACTGAAGACTAACCTGCCTATACACACAGCAAAACAATAACTCCCCAATTAATCTTTCAGGGGCGGCCCGCCCATTGTGGGCACACAGGCGCCACCTCCCCTATCCATCGCCGCCACCCTCCCTATTCATGAATTCCTATGGCAGGGGGTGTTTTTTTTTAAGCACCTGATTAGAGCCAGAGGCTTCAAATTTAGGGTGAATTATCTGAGAACCACCATTATGGAGAAAACACTCCATTTATTGTGGCCACCATCCCAAATATATTGTATATGGAAAATGAGTACCCCCCAGTACTAAGGGACTTTAAGGGCAAACTTTTAAAGACACAGTATTTTTAAAACGTAGAAAAATGTATTATTTCATAAAAACGGTGTAACGGTCAAGGATAGCAACCGCACACAAAGTGATGCATAATATCCATATATAGTATATAAGAAAAGAGCACTTCTCCTACGGTCCGACGCGTTTCGGGAGATTAAAGATGAATCCCTTCTTCAGGAGAATGGGGGAAATGATAGTTGGAGATGCTTTGAAATAGAGAAGACAGAGTCTAGATTTCCAAAATAAAACAGAGCAAACATTATGTCAAAATAGGGTGGGTTTGGGGTGCAGAGCATTGAGTCTGGAGCCCACCCAGTTGTGTTGTAACAGCGGATAAATATTCGCTGTTGCAACACTGATCCTCCTCTCAGCCAATCAGGAAGCGGGTCCGATATCCGTCACCCAATTGGCTGAAATGACAGGCAACCCTTTTGGATGCCTAACAGGAGGGGAGGAGATGCACGGCGGAAGCGAGGAGGAGAAGACACAGGAGCCGATGCCCACCACAGCCTGATGTCCACCCATGCCCAAACCCCTGCCCGATGTGCCTGCTAATGCCCTATCCCCGCCGCTACCCAGTGTGCCCAGCGATGCCCAATCCCCACCGCAGCTTGATGTCCACCCATGCCCAATCCCCGCCGCTGCCCATTGTGCCCAGAAATGCCCAATCCCCACTGCAGCCTGATGTGCATCGATGCCCCGATTCCCGCCGTTGCCTGATGTGCCTGCTGCCCAGATAGGGTAAGTGCTGGTGGACCAACAAACGGGGGGAGGGGGGTAGAGTTTGAGGTGCCAGGTGGGATTTTGTGGGGCCCCACACAAAAAAAAACTGCCGCCACTGCTTTACATTTCTAATATTCTTAATAAATTTATTCTAAAGAACCAAAAAAGAACGTCAGACAAAAAATGATGAATGTGTAAGTATACATACCCGGGGAGAAAATTAGAGATTTGATTTATATGGCACTTTGCAGAAGGACCTATTGTAATATATTCTGGTATTAGTGATTACATGAGCTGTAGAAGTACTTCATCGTATTTCTCTGGGATTACTGTGCAGGTATTGGCTGCATGTCAGTAAATTTCAAGTCTTCATAAACCATTGTTTCCTCCATTGTATATAAAATACATTATACTGTATGCACTGAGAAGCTTCAGAAATTTTACATTGAAATTCATCAATCATACTGTTTTGGAAAAGCCAACTTATAATTTATGTTGGGTGTGACAAACTTGCTTTGTGGTTAAAAAGTTAGTTATTTTTTTTTTTTTTTTTTTTAAACAAGGCTTTATTTAGTTCTTACAAAGGTGGTCTGGTGCTAGAATTATTTCTCTCGTTCCGGCATGCGTGGCCATATGTAACATGTATCGCAATCGATGTTTTCAGGCATAAGCGCCCTAACGCGTGCGTTTTACGTTTGTACGTGCGTATACGTCGGGTTGGGGGGATTTTAGGAGTTTGGGTGTAACTTTACATTTTCACAATGCAAAAAAACTTTGACTTTTTTTTTTTTTTTCATCACGTACACTATATTACCAAAAGTATTGGGACGCCGGTCCTTGCACGCACATGAACTTTAATGGTATGCCAGTCTTATTGAGTTGGCCCACCCTTTGCAGCTATATAAAAAATACAACTCTTCTGGGAAGGCCGTCCACAAGGTTTAGGAGTGTGTCTATGGGGATGTTTGACCATTCTTCCAGAAGCGCATTTGTGAGGTCAGGCACTGATGTTGGTTGAGAAGGCCTGGCTCGCAGTCTCCGCTATCTATCGGGTTGAGGTCAGGACTCTGTGCAGGTCAGGCAAGTCCCTCCACCCCAAACTCACTCATCCATGTCTTTATGGACCTTGCTTTGTGCACTGGTGCACAGTCATGTTGGAACAGGAAGGAGCCATCCCCAAACTGTTCCCACAAAGTTGGGAGCATGAAATTATCCAAAATGTCTTGGTATGCTGACACCCAGGGCTGGTGCAAGGATTTTTGACACCCTAGACGACACCTCATTTTGCCGCCCCCCCTGACTCCACCCCCTTTTCCCTGCCCATGTATACCCCACTTTTTTAATGAAGCGCCCATCAAATGCAGCCTCGCCAGCGCCCATCAAATGCAGCCTCACCAGCGCCCATCAAATGCAGCCTCACCAGCGCCCATCAAACGCAGCTTAACCAGCGCCCATCAAACGCAGCCTCAAAAGCGCCCATCAAACGCAGCCTCAAAAGCGCCCATCAAACGCAGCCTCACCAGCGCCCATCAAACGCAGCCACACCAGCGCCCATCAAACGCAGCCACACCAGTGCCCATTAAACGCAGCCACACCAGCGCCCATCAAACGCAGCCACACCAGCGCCCATCAAACGCAGCCTCACCAGCGCCCATCAAACGCAGCCACACCAGCGCCCATCAAACGCAGCCACACCAGCGCCCATCAAACGCAGCCTCACCAGCGCCCATCAAACGCAGCCTCACCAGCGCCCATCAAACGCAGCCTCAAAAGCGCCCATCAAACGCAGCCACACCAGCGCCCATCAAATGCAGCCTCACCAGCGCCTATCAAAAGCAGTCTCACCAGTGCTCATCAAATGCAGCCTCACCAGGCTTACCTGTCCAGGGCGCCCGCGCTGTCGGCCGCCTGAGGCCAACCCGTCCCTCAGCTCTCGGGTCCCGGCGCCGCCATTCTATCTAAGGGAAACAGGCAGTGGAGCCTTGCGTCTTCCCTGCCCGTTTCCTACTGCGCATGAGCGAGTCACGCAGCACTTTGTAAATAGGGCGCACTGTGTTCTGGGACACACAGTTCCCAGAACACACTGCGCCCCATTTCCCAGAAGACAACGCCAGGAGGAGAGAAGACTGAAGATCACCGCGGAGTAGGAAGCGGCAGATTAGGACGATCTGCCTAGCAACAGGCATTTCTGGTAAGTTTAAACATTTTCTTTTTTTCATTTTTTTTTTTTTCCCCCAGATTTTTTGCAACATTTTAATGTAGTTTTGTTTTTCAGGGTGGCCCTCCACTTTAACCGATTAATGAAAAAAAATGATCGGCCAACTAATCGATTATGAAAATAATCGATAGTTGCAGCCCTAGTGTACTGCGGGAGACCAGATATAGTGACCGCAGGCTCCTGGGTTTAGTAACACTTCAACCACTCGAAGTCCAGACCATTCATAAAAAGCAAGTGAAAATTTGTAGATTTGATTTTCTATGACTTGTGCTAAAGCGAATATGAGATTTTTGTGATTGGCTTTCAGATCGGCTCCCAATTCGGAGTGCGCTGGTGTACTTGTGTTGATATAGCCCTTTAAAAATAATAATACAAGTCCGGAATAACGTTGGAATAACATATCCCTGGCTGGATGTTGGTCCTGGCAGGTCTGGATTATTTGGGGAATTATGGTCTATTTACTCTTAAAATAGATTTGCAGAGGAACCCGACTAAAATAAATACAATTTTCCTGAATAAACCGGGCCGCTCTGAGCCGGCATAGAGAGCGAGTCGCTGCTTCTGCTTCCACTCCACCGAAAAAAATAAAAAAAGGTGCTCCTGCCGTGTTTTCATTGCCTTCTCTGCAAACAGGGCTGTGTTTGTACTCGGAACCCGGCTCTGTGCTCCAGGGCGTTTTCGAAAAAAAAAATACACTTGAAATTATCGCCTAGCCCCGACTAATCTGCCACTCGTGTTTGTTAGCCGCTAAATTGCTTTAACCTTTCCATATGATGATGGTGACAGGCAAGGAGTTTTCTTTTTTTTTTCTCCTGGCACTTGCCGTGCGTTGCTTATGATTTAGTGAATAGTCATAACCGCGCTCATCAATCATGTCCTGACTCCTGGGAACGCTCTTTGCTGTACAAATACGACTGCCCTGGGGCACTATGGATTTTTAAAATGCTTTCCATTGATGAATGTTTTATTCTTTATTATCATTTTTATTATTTCTGTTACTTATACTTTTTTTTAATTAGGTTATTCTTACTACTAAATTTGCTTTAACCGCTTCCTGACCGCCTCACACAGAAGGGCACGTACAGGCAAAATCACGTACCTGTACGTTGCCCTTTAAGAAGCGGGTTGTGGGCACGTGCCCGCCGGGGAGCTTCGTGAGAGCGATTGCGGGTCTCACAAGGTTCTTGATGTCCGCAGGGATACCCGAGATAGTCTCGCGGAGAGCGGGAAAATGCTGATGTAAACAAGCGTTTCCCCGTTCTGCCTAATGACACTGTAATCGGGAGCAGTGATCAGTGACTTGTCATACATAGCCCCTCCCCCCCACAGTTAGAATCACTCCCTAGGACACACTTAACCCCTACAGCGCCACCTAGTGGTTAACCCCTTCCCTACCAGTCACATTTATACAGTTATGCCGTGTAAACACGACTGGACTTTTTCGAGGGACTAGGTCTGACTGTCTTCCCCACGGACTTTCGGCGGAGTTCCGAGGGACTTTCCAAACTAACGGACTTGGCCACACACAATCACACCAAAGTCCGACGGATTTGAACGTGATGACGTACGACCGGACTAGAATAAGGATGTTCATAGCCAGTAGCCAATAGCTGCCCTAGCTTCGGTTTTTGTCCGTCAGATTAGCATACAGACGAACTGATTTTTCAACTGGACTTGAGTCCGTCGGAAAGATTTGAAACATGTTTTATTTCTAGGTCCATCGGACTTTTGGGGGAAAAAAAAGTCCGCTGGAGCCCACACACGATCGTAATATCTGACGAATTCATAGTTTTGGAACTACATTTCCCATAATGCTCAACTACACTGCTGATTGCCTGATATATTAAATGGGGAATTCACACTCTGTTACCGGCGCACCGTTTCGTAAATATGAAAATGTGCGTTGCGCCTCACCATGCGCAGCTACTAATGGCGCACGGCTTTCGGAAATCAGCCGCAGTGTTTACAAGTTAAAATCATTTTTTTTTTTGCTAGAAAACTTAGAACTTACTTACTTAGAACTCCCAAACATTATATATATATATATATATATATATATATATATATATATATATATATATATATATATATATATATATATATATATATATATATATATATATATATAATATTATAATTTTTTTTTTTTTTTCTAGCACCCTAGAGAATAAAATGGCAGTCATTACAATACTTTCTGTCACACCGTATTTGCACAGCGGTCTTACAAGCGCACTTTTTTTGGAATTTATACACTTTTTTGAAAGTGAAAAAATGGGTCTTCGCGCTACTATTTACAGGTGAAAAATATGAATAAAAAAGAGGGTAATAATATACCTCATATATAAAATAAATATGCAAATGAATAAAATATGTTAAACAAATAATGCAATAAATAAGTGCACGTGCAAATATTGCAATAAAGTGCTAAAAACTGCAGCTGGACCTGATGGCGTTACACAAAACTACCAAACATAAAATAAAAGTTAAGAATGGTCCTGCGCAAATCAACTATAATCATAGATAAAGTGCTACGTGCTTTAAACAAAAATAATATATACTAGTGAATATACAGAAGGCAGGCACAGAATATAGTCCATATAATAGATCTCAAAATCTTGTTCGATGGCGCCAGAAGTATTAAAAAAAGTTTTTTTTAGAAAAACAGCAGGTAAAAGGTACTTCTAAAACATGGGAGACTGTGGGCTCCCAGAACTCTCACCTCCAATTGCTGAAAAGTAGGCACATCAAGCAAAGCAAACAACCTCCATTCTTGTTATTAGACACCAGGGGGTCTTCAGTTATGGCTGACTAGGGAACAATATTCTCCACACTGGGCCACAAGGGGGCCATGTATCCCTGTGCCGACTGTCTTGTAACTGGGGTGGCGGTTTCCACAGGAGTATGCCGCTCAAAAAAATAATAACATGGGGAGAGGGAAAAGGCTCTGATAGTGTAGTATTTATTTTAAAATATAAAGTTTAATCAATAAAAATATAAATCGGAACTCTCACATCTTAAACAATAAAACAGCACACAAAGTAAAATGGTGTCAAGGCGTCTTCCGCCAGTCCTACTTCACTTCCGGTACGACGTACCTTTTACCTGCTGTTTTTCTAAAAACTTTTTTGAATACATCTGGCGCCATCGAACAAGATTTTGAGATCTATTATATGGACTATATTCTGTGCCTGCCTTCTGTATATTCACTAGTATATATTATTTTTGTTTAAAGCGCGTAGCACTTTATCTATGATTATAGTTGATTTGCGCAGGACCATTCTTAACTTTTAATACACTTTTTAGAATTAAAAATTAAGACAACAGTAAAGTTAGTCCAATTTTCTTTATTGTGAAAGACAATGTTACACCGAGTAAATTGATACCCAACATGTCACGCTTCAAAATTGCGCCCGCTCGTGGAATGGCAACAAACTTTTACCCTTAAAAATCTCCATAGGCGATGTTTAAAACTTTCTACAGGTTACCAGTTTTGAGTTAGTACTAGAATTATTGCTCTAATGCCGCGTACACACGATCGGACATTCCGACAACAAAATCCCAGGATTTTTTTCTGACGGATGTTGGCTCAAACTTGTCTTGCATACACACGGTCACACAAAATTGGTCGGAAATTGCGAATGTCAAGAACGTGGTGACGCACAACACGTATTGACTAGCCGAGATAAATAAGTTCAATAGCCAGTGCGGCTCTTCTGCTTTATTCCGAGCATGCGTGGAACTTTGTGCGTGGGAATTGTGTACACACAATCGAAATCCAGATCTCAAATTTTGTGTGACGGAAATTCTGATGGAAACAGTCTGATGGAGCCTACACACGGTCAGAATTTCGGACAAAAAGCTCCCATTGAACATTTTCCGTTGGGAAAAATCTGACAGTCTGTAGGGGGCACAACGATCGCGATACTTCACGTGTGTGCTTTGAACACCTTTTTCATATGCGGGGCGTGACTTACATATGCATCCGCCTAATGCGCGTGAGCTCGGCGGAACGGGGCGTTTTTAAAAAGTTTTCTTTACTTTTGCCCAACAGTGCCACCTATCAATGCCCACCAGTGCTGCCAATCAATGCTTATCAGTTCCTCATTATCAGTGCCACCGATCAGTGCTGCCTATCCATGTCACCTATCAGTGCCCATCAGTGATCATCAGTGCCACCCAATAGTACCACTCATCAGTGCCACCTCTCAGTGCCACCTCTCAGTGCCACCTCTCAGTGCCACCTATCAGTGCCCATCTGTGCAGCCTCATCAGCGCACATCAATGAAGGAGATTAAAATTTCATAACAAACAATTATTATTATTATTATTATTATTATACACGATTTATATAGCGCCAACCGCTTACACATCACTTTACAATGTATAGGGGGGGGCAACACAATTACAGTACAATACAGAAGGGACAGGAGGGCCCGGCTCATAGAGCTTACATTCTCAAGGGAGGGGGTGGTGGTACAAAAGGTAATAGCTGCAGAGAATGATTTGATGGGGGGGCTCTGGGACAGTTGTTAGGTGGGTGTTGGATAGGCTTCCCTGAATAAGTGAGTTTTCAGGGATCTCCTAATGGTCAATGTAGGGGCTGATTGGACAGACTGGGCAGGGAGCTCCAGAGGATGGGCGAGGCTCTGGAAAAGTCCTGAAACTATGAAACAGTTTTTTTTTTTTGTTTTTGTTTTTTGGGGGGGGGGGGGGGTTTCTAAATCTTCTGTCTTTTTTTTTAGCAAAAAAGAAATACCACCATAAAAATGAAATACCACCAAAAGAAAGATCTATTTGTGTGAAAAAAATTATAATAAAAAATGTAATTTGGGTAAAGTGTAGCATGACCGCGCAATTGTCATTCAAAGAGTGACGGCGCTGAAAACTGGCCTGGGCAGGAGGGGCGGGGGGGGGGGGGGGGATTAAGTGCCCAGTAAGCAAGTGGTTAACATACAGCAATTATTATATATTTTATGCTGGCTTGGTTTCTAGCTAGTAGATGGGTATAAATGCAAAACCGAGTTTTTATACTTATTACTTGCACTATACATTTTCCAGGTAAGATAAACAGTCACAGAATGTGTTATGACTCCTCTAGAAAATGTGAAGAATGTGGAAGTTCCGATCCCAACAAAAAAGAACCTGTTTTTGGTTAGAGAAAGTTTTCTTTTCCTGAGTCACAGTGACAGATGACATCATTTACAGGCTCTGTGCCTACACGGCTTTCTCCGTGATACCGGCACCATGAAATCTTTGCATTTCAACCGCATCAACTCAAGGGACAAAGTTATTTTCTAAACCGTTATAAGTTAAACTGTATCTATATATCATATATTTGTAGCACAGACCTTTATCGGACCTTGCAGCATTGTCCCAGGTTCTAACCCTGATGAGGACCATCCTTTAAATGTATAACTACGACGCCCATCGGTAGTAGCTTCAGTCTAACATTGGGACGGTTTTTCTTCTTTTTATGTTTTTAGTGTAAACTTCTAGTTCATTTGTCTTATTGGCATATTTGGTTCACTTCCATTTATTATTTTTGTTCATGTATATATTTTTTCACACAAAAGAAAAAGATGCAGCGCTAAGTAAAATTAAAATATGTGAAAAAAAAATTAGTGATGGACCCCTTTCACACTGGGGCGTTTTTTGGGCGTTTTTCAGGCGCTTTAGCGTTAAAAAAAGCGCCTGTAAAGCGCTTGAAAGAAGCTGCAACTGCAAACCCAATGTAAAAGCCAGAGTGCTTTCACACTGGGATCCCTTTCACACTGGAGCGTTTTTCAGGCGCTTTAGCTTCAAAAAAAGCGCCTGAAAGAAGCCGCAACTGCAATCCCAATGTAAAAGCCTGAGTACTTTCACACTGAGGCGCTGCGCTGGCAGGGCGTCAAAAAAAAAGTCCTGCAAGCAGCTTCTTTGCAGCGCTTTTGGAGCGGTGAATACAACGCTCCTAAAGCACCCCTTCCCATTGAAATCAATGGGAAGCGCCTGTAAAACGCCTGAAAAGCGCTATTGGCAGCAGCGTTTTGTGGGTGGTTTTAACCCTTTATTTGGCCACTAGCAGGGGTTAAAAGCGCCCCAATAATGCTTGAAAAACGCTGGTAAAGCGCTGCTAGTTTAAGCGGCGCTTTACGAGTGTTTTTCGGGCGCTGACATTGTGAAAGGGCTCTTAAAGCACTTGGGCTTTCACATTGGGACTGCAGATGAGGCTTCTTTCAAGCGCTTTACAGGCGCTTTTTTTAAAGCTAACGCGCCTGAAAAACGCCTGAAAAACGCCCCAGTGTGAAAGGGGTCATAAGGTCTCAATATGTTGATACGAAACATTTTATTATTCAATAAAACACTCAAAATGACATTTAAATCACACAAAAAAAATTCTGATAATTGTGAACATCCAATAATCCAAGTATTGGTGAAAAAGACTCTTAAAAAGAAAACGAAATTAGTCACCATATAACATTAATTAATCAAAGCAGCAACATAAATATTCAAGGTAACTGACTCAATCAATAGAACAAAAAGAGTCCCAATTGAAATAGTGCGTAATAAAAAATGATTTAAATAAATCCAGTAAGTCCATAAAGTAAACCAGGATAGCAGTAAAAGAAGATCCCGTATCCAGAACCGTTCACACCCAAGTGAGTATTAAGGCTCCTTACCGACTTTAGATGACCACCATGAGGATAGTCACATCAAGCATAGCGGAAAAAAAAATTCAGGTCTTCCCCACAACCTACACTGGCTTCCGCTGCTAGCACTGTAACTGTATTACTCATGACACAAAATGAAGAAAAGCTCCCATGGTATAATATTGCTTAAAAGGGTTTTAATAAACCAAAATAATTGCACCTACAAAATTAGCCATCCATAAAAAGCGTTAAGAACAATCGTATAAAAAGATCGGAATTTGCGGCGTCTCCATAAACTTCTTCCCGCCTACCATCTGTGTCCCATCAATCAAGATAGTAAATGTGATGACGTCACCGCCACAGGCCCCTCCCTACGCGTTTATCGTCACGATAGGACGTCTTCTGGGGATTGGGCAGTGAGCTTTGCGGTGCTGGCAGCTCTTTATTTGCTTACTGTTTTCTTTTTTTTTCCTAGCGCAGCGTTTACCTTTTTGGTTTTTTGAAAAAAAAAAAATCACGTTTGTTGTGTTGACACTATTTAGTTCTCTCAGACCCGAGTCATACTGAAGCAGCACGACTTGCAGCTAGACTGCCTCAGGCGACCGGGATCCGACTTTAGTGGCGGCTTGCAAAATGACTTCTGTATAGAAGTCAATGCAAGTCGCCCCAAAAGTCGTACAGGAACCTTTTTCTAAGTCGGAGCGACTTGAGTCGCTCCGATTAGAATGGCTCCATTGCACAGAATGGGATGCGACTTGTCAGGCGGTTAAGTCGCCTGACGAGTCACCCCTGTGTGAACCCGCTCTTAGTAATCACAATTTTTATAAGTTTTTCATTCATCATTTTTTTTTTGTTTTGTTTTTTTGTGAGTGCATTTTTTCCAGTTTCTGAATGATTAGTGCTTCACAGGTCAATTTATTTAGTGCAGCTTCACTTTTTTTTTTTATCCATTGGTAGTAATGTTTGTGTTTGTGTGTTAGTATCCTTTATGTATGTGACAGCAAGACACATTTTTTTACTTTTTTTAAAAAATTAGTAATATAAAAAAAATGTTTTTTCTAAACAACAGATTTATAAAATGACTTTCACGGAGGAAGACCATTGGTAACATTGTATTAAAGTTCCCTGAATTCCATGGATTGTTTTTTACTGTTGACACAATGACACACTTCCTTTCATGAGATGTTTTTATGGTAGAGGGTATTGGGTCAGAACTGATGACAGAAGGGGGATTAGAATCGTGCTCAAGTATAAACACTGACACAAAACAGGAAAACTTGTCTTTTTCCAAACACTTTGCAGATTTCTTATCAATTTTGTGGACATTCAAAAAAATAAATAAAAAAATAAGTGCTCCAACCTAGTAATCAAATACAAAATGTCAACCAAATCATCACACACAGAATAGACATCTTGGCTCTTTTTTTTTTTTTGCAGAGGATAATTCATTAAAATTTATCCCACAACACCTTCAGTAGTAAAATGCAAATAAAATATGTAGCTATACTCCGATAGTGGGGCCACTATTTATTTTTGTCTCCCAGGTTCTCTTCCTGCGAAAACAAATGCAGCCAGGCAACACAGCAAAAAATTTTATTTACTTTAATTTTTTTTTCATTTTCTATTCATTCACCATTCATTTTTTTATCCCCCATCCCTCACCTATTTCCATTTTTATTTTTTGTTTTTTACTTTTTTCATTAATTTTTCACCATTTATTTTACATCTTATTTTTATTTTATTTTATTTTTTTAATCTTATTTTTATTTTTATCACATTTTTCACATCCTTTTTTTTTTATTTTTTTCTCCAGATTCCACTTCATTTCTCATCTTTTTTTCTCACTTTATTTCATCATTTCTCTTTTAAAAACCAGAACGATTAAAATGTGTGTTTTTTTTTCATATTCCTAATTGGATCATCAGTCCTTCTCAATCACCAGCACGGAGCCAACTGACTAAAGCCTCGTACACACGATCGGATTTTCTGACGTGAAATGTGTGATGGCTGTTGAAAATCCGACCGTGTGTATGCTCCATCGGACAATTGTCTGATTTTCTGCAACATGGTTGGTTGACGAATGGCCATTCAGAAACTAACTGAAAAGTACGAAATTAAAAGCACGAACTGAAGAGTGCGAACTGAAAAGCGCAAATCAACACCAATCGGAAAAGAATTGTTGGCCAACAAATACGAATGTAGTGACCTACTACATTGTTTGTTTTTTTTCAGCTCCTTAGCACCACCCTTTTGGCTCCTTCTGCTAATTTTGTGTTAGTAGAAGTTTGGTGTTGATTTGCGCTTTTCAGTTCGCACTCTTCAGTTCGTGCTTTTAATTTCGTAATTTTCAGTTTCTGAATGGCCGTTCGTCAACCAACCATGTTGCAGAAAATCAGACAATTGTCCGATGGAGCATACACACGGTCGGATTTTCAACAGCCATCACACATTTCACGTCAGAAAATCCGATCGTGTGTACGAGGCTTTAGTCAGCTGGCTCCGTGCTGGTGATTGAGAAGGACTGACGATCCAATTAGTGGGCAGAAAACGGGATCTTCCAGTTCTTTATGTAGGAAGGACTCCAAGACCAGACATCGCCTGTAAATTCTAAACAAATTAGTAAAAGCGCAGTTGGCAAAGTTCACAAAAAAATTTGCTGAACTGCACTGGAACACTTCCAGAGCCACTAAGCACAATGTATGCACAGTGACTGAATTTTAAAAGCTGTCCATAAAATATAGAGCACATACCATGCATGACGACCACCAGATGTGACCGATGCGGGTATACGATGCACGTGCTTGTTTTGTCGCGTTTTTGTTGTTGTTTTCGATATGTGCAAAGAGAGAACACATAAATTCTTAAAAATATAATATTTATTGAAAGCAATGAATGATACAGATAAAGAAAATATGAGAAGAATACTTAAAGTGGTTGTAAACCCTTACAAACCACTTTGACCTACAGGTAAGCCTAGATTAAGGCTTACCTGTAGGTCCAAGCAATATCTCCTAAACCTATATGGTTTAGGAGATATTTGCCTGAAAACGGGCACCGCTGTCTACGGCGCATGCGCCGTAGACAGCGGCGCGCACTGAGCGCGGCATTCTCAGCGACGGAGCTGCCATGCGTGTCAGCTCCCGTGCGCATGCGCGGGAGTGACGTCATCGCGGCTTCGCCGAATGACAGCGGCAGAGCTGCGAGACCCCACCAACAAGATGGATGCGGCGGACTACAGGGGACAGCGGCAACTTCGCTGGCTCCTGTGTCAGGTAAGTGACACATAATGGGCTACTATGCGATGCATAGTAGTCCATTATGCTTTGCCTTTGCAGGGAATGAAAGAGGAAGTAAACTCATCAGGGTTTACTTCCTCTTTAACTAAAGATGCTGTTTCGCCATGGAGTCCCACCTGTGCATGCAGCATGGCCGACCAGGTTCAGAGGCATGCATGGTTGCCAGCTCTGATGTGAGACTGACTATTCCAGTTTGGATTATAGTATTTAGATTTGTGTATAAGGAATAGACAACCCCCAAGCCAACTCCCTTTTCAATATGACCCCTCAAGGACTTGGTCTGTTTACTTTTACACGTTCCTATAAGATGAGTCACTCAAGGTTACCAGAATAACCAGGATGTTAGAGGCTTAATTAGATATTTGTAAGGCCAACATTAAAAAGGAATATGAAATATGTAATTTCCCTATCAACACTGAAAATCCATATGCATGCATTTTAAAGTTGAATTCCAAGATTTCAGCTACTTTGTAAAAACATACCATCAGTTAAGTCTAAAGTCTAAGTCTAAGCCCTTGTACACACGGTCGGAGATTCCGACGGAATGTGTCCGATCAAACCGTTTTGTTGGATATTCCGACTGTGTGTGGTCTCCATCGGACTGTTTCCGTCGCAGTATCCGACAGACCAAGTTTTCCAACTTGTTGGTAAAATTTTCTGACAAAATGCTCCGATCGGACATACTCCGATCATGTGTAGAGAATTCCGATCGGACAAAGTGCCACGCATGCTCAGATCAAATTCCTACATCAAAGCTATTGGCTACTAGCCTGAACGTAGTCCCGTTGTAACGAAATAACGCCATCACGTTCTGAACGATCGGATTTTCCGACAACTTTGTCCGACCGTGTGTATGCAACAGTTTCGGGCAAAATCCGACTGACAAAATCCGACGGATTTGGTTGTCTGAATGTCCGACCGTGTGTACAAGGGCTAAGATCTGACTTTTTGACAACAAACGACAAGCAAATTACCTGTTTTAAGGCAACATCTGACCGTGTGTATGCTCCATCGGACAAACTTATTTTTTTTTCATTAGACAAATGTTCCCTCCGCAAACACGCAAACTTTCCGGCAACAAAAGTCAGACGGAGCAAAGTCCGATCGTGTGCACAGAAATCCATCGGATTTAAGTCCAAAGTACAAACAAGCATGCTCAGAACCAATGCAAACGATCACACAACAATACAGAAGTTGACCAAAGGGTGGTGATAAAGAGAAAAAAAAAAACACATGATTTGGTGAAAGTTGGCTGAAAAAGTCCTGCCGTGTGTATGCAATACAAGTTCATGGCCAACGCACTTTGGACAAAAATCCACGGAAAAGTTGGTTGTAAGTCCAGTCGTGTGTATGAGGCTTTAGACTTATCTCTAACATTCACATGACAGTTTTTTCTGCTCCAAGAAGATAACTTTCGGAGCTCTGACACTGCTCACTTGTTGCTTCAGGAGCAGAGTCGCTGGAATGGCTATGCCCACCGCTCCCCTTCTTCTGCTAATTCACAGAAGCCTTTATATTATGTGTACTCATTCACAAAATACAAAGGCTTCTGTGAATGAGCAGAAGAGGGGAGGGATGAGCATAGCTGCTGTGTGTGCTTCTCTCATTTTATAGCCAGAGTGTATCCTCCGGTGATTGCAATAAATGGTCACAAATAAGTAATGGCGATAAGTTCCAGAGGTGATATACACCAAATTGGACTTAACTCATAGTGTGCCTGTACGTTTTGCAAAGCTACTGAATTCCTGGAATTTGGCTTTAACTCATCATATGCGAGGCATTTACATGTAATTATATGGACCACATACAAGCTCATCTCTAATCCTCCAGTATGCCAGTCTGTTGGCCTCCTTGCATAGACTGCAGGCTGTAAAACCATCATTCTGCTGATAAATTAAAAATTATTGAATTTAAAACTGAACTCCAGGCAGATGTATACAAAAAAAAGGAACAATGAATGATATTATGCATTTATTAACCACTTAAAGGCCAGGCTTTTTCTGGTACATTTTGTGTAAAGTTTAAATCAGTATATTTTACTAGAAAATTACTTGGAACCCCCCAAACATTATACTTTTTTTTTTTTTCTCCTGCCGTCCTCATCTCCGGACTCCCGTTCTCTCCTCCTGATAGGTGTCCAATAGCGGCACCTGTCATTTCAGCCAATCCCAATCATAGCACCTGATTGGCGGAGAGGCGGTTCAGTGTTAGGAAAGCTAAGATTCATTCGCTTTCCTAACACAGCTGAGTGAATTCGTGGTAGCGGCGGCCGTGGATAGATTAATGCAGTGCACAGATCTACCCATAGTGCACAGAGGGGCTGGCAGGAGAGAAGGGGCAGCGCTCGTGTGCCCTTAATGCACGGGCCACCACTGCTGGGGTTATGGCTGATATCTTCAGCCATAATCCCAGTAAACGTCTTCAAAGCTACAATGTATATATACATATTACATTCACCTAGCGTTAATACATAAATGTGAATTGCTCTTCCCTGTATACACTGGTAAAGGGCCAATCAGGCATGCTGCATTCACATCATCTGCAAAGGAACATGGTAACAGGATGAGAGAGAAGAGAGATGACCTCATAAGCTCACTTCTGCTCCTACAATGTCCAGTCGTAGGCATGAAGGGTGGGAGCTGACCTAGTTGTGTGGCTTAAAGGGGTTGTAAAGGTTAATTTTTTATTTTCTACATAGGTTCCTTTAAGCTAGTGCATTGTTGGTTCACTTACCTTTTCCTTCGATTTTCCCTTCTAAATGTTTTTTTTCTTTGTCTGAATATCTCACTTCCTGTTTCTCCTCAGTAAACTTCACACCATCATCCGAGCGGTGGTTAGTCAGCCAGAACAGCTTACTGAACAGCTTACTGAGGAGGAACAGGAAGTGAGAAATTCAGACAAAGAAAACAAAGAAAAAAAACATTTAGAAGGGAAATCGAAGGAAAAGAGAAGTGAACCAACAATGCACTAGCTTAAAGGAACCTATTTAGAAAATAAAAAACAGACCTTTACAACCCCTTTAACTCCAGTAGAAAATAAAATCAGGTCACCGGGTTGCTGGTAGAGCTGTGTAAATGTCAGGCCTGGATGGAGAGAAATGTAAATCATTTGTATATATTGTGTTTTGTATAGATATGTATTTTTCCCGATTGCCTGGGGTTCAATGTTAATAAAATTTACACATTTACTTAACGGTAAATACTTGTATTCTTCCATTGTGTAACTTTATATTTGGCTCTGCAGGAATTGCTTATAAATATGTAAAACAATAATTCTCTATTAAGTGAAGTTGTTCATTAAATGTCACAAAGGCTTGTAGATTTCTAATTGTTCATTCTAAAATTCAGAGGGCAGCTAGAGCACGTTAAATTAAGTTCAGTGAATCTGCCTTTGATGAATTTGCTTTTATGAATGTATTTAGAAGAAATGTTTCTCTCTTGCCCACAGCAACCAATCAGATTCTGGCTGCCATAAATCTAGTTCAGGTTAGAGAACTAAGGGAAAACTCTGATGGGCCCCCGGGGGGGGGGGGGGGGAACAGAAATATCTATTGAATTTGATATGCTTTTTCTAATAAGCTGTGCTATGTTTTCACTAGAGATAGGCTTTTTCAGAAGTTTCTTAACCTTTTCAACACAGAGGAACCCTTGAAATAACTGTCTGGTCTCAGGGAACCCCCGCTAAAAAAATGACTTTATATTACATTAGAGTAATGGTCAGTGGGAAGAATGCTCCTTACACTTGACATTGGGAAAAAATTACGCCTTACAGATAGCTAAAAAGATCAACAGTGTCAGTGGGAACTTATCCGGGAGGCAGAAATTAGTCATTGTTCAAGGAACCTCTGGAGGAAACCAAGGGTTCCATGGAATGGTGGTTGAGAAACCTAGCATATTCATGAAAAATATTTTTATTTTCACTTTACCATGAGGAACAATAAAACATGAAGAGAAGCTGCACAATGCTTAACATAGTTGACATTACGTATAAAAACATAAAATGGTTTAGAAAGTCCAATGGTGGGCACTACACTCAGATCGAGGCAAAGACGGCCTATGTGCACTCAAGGCAAGCAGATAGAAATGGACCATTGGAAGAGGCCCTCGCGGGTCTTGGATTGAAGCAACATAAACCCATTTATTGGTCGGTGTTTCGACAAGGCACTGCTTGTGTCCTGAGAAAAATCAAGCAGTGCCTTGTTGAAACCTCGACCAATAAATATTTTTATGTTGCTTCAAGTACCTCAACCACTGAACTGTTAATAAAATGGTCTAAATTTGCTGATGAGCGCTAGTCCTAACTCTCATTTTTTTGTTGACATATTTATTTATTTTTTGAAAGGTGCTTCTCTGATGAATATCAATATTAAATATGAATAATATATATATAACAATTGTACTTTAAATAGCAGTGCTTGGAAGAATGTTACACCTAGCTGAAGTATGACTTTCAACAGCCGTATTGTACTATGCTGTTGCTCACACTGTAAAGCAATTAAAAATTACAGTGGCGGTTGGTGCTCAAAATTTTTGAGGGGCACAAATGCAGCCACTGTGCTCATCAAATGCAGCCACTGTGCCCATCAAACGCAGCCACTGTGCCCATCAAACGCAGCCACTGTGCCCATCAAACGCAGCCACTGTGCCCCATCAAACGCAGCCACTGTGCCCCATCAAACGCAGCCACTGTGCCCCATCAAACGCAGCCACTGTGCCCCATCAAACGCAGCCACTGTGCCCCATCAAATGCCACTGCACCCATCAAATGCCACCACTCTGACCCTCCCCCCCCCCCCGTCCACTCGCTGTTTGCCCGGCTCTTACCCTATCATGTTGGTGGGCCAGGCAGTGGGTCACAGCTTTGAGCTGTGGTATGCACCGCCACTGGAGAATTATATCATTTCTATATGCACTTAATGTGGTTGATTCATTAAAGGAATGGAGCAGGTTTAATTTGTGACCCTCCAGCTGTTGCGGAACTACAAGTCCCATGAGGCATTGCAAGGCTGACAGTTAAAAGCACGACTCCTAAAGTCTGAGGCATGAGCTGCAGGGCCACAGGTTGATCATCCATGACTTAGATGATGGAAGTCAGCAGAGGTTCTCCTCATTCACTAACCTACAAATGTCCTTGCAATGGGAAATTTTACTTTGCTAAGTGAACAGCCTATTTGTCTTTAGTAAACCAACCCCAAAATATCTATTAACTTTAGGTGTCTGGCTGTCAAGCATGATCATTTATTTGATTGTGGATTGTGGGAAACATGGGGGATCTCCTAGTTGGATTTCGTGCCTCGGTCCAGCAAGTCCCTGAGATGGGATAGTTCCCCAACTACACTAAAGAGTTTATGTGATTAGTGAAGGTATTTGCATGGATGATTTGATCTTACCTGTAAGGAATCAGCCCTTAGCAGCTATCAAGGGTCCTCATATATTGGATTTTGGATGGGGAGGAAGCATGGTAGATCTTCATGTTCAACTTGAAATGAAGTCCTCAGTTCAGCAAGTGCCTGGGATGGGGCAACTGCCCAACTACACCAAATGGGCTTTGTGATTATTGAATGTATTTGCAGGGATGATTTGGCCTTACCTGTGTAGCCCCCTCCTGATTGGCTTCTGGGTTTTCTTTTGTTAAGGCAAGTGTCATTTTTGGCTTTCCTGTAATCAGCAGAGCAGAATTGATTGCTTTAGGCTGGTCTGGGTTCTAAAGGCTGCAGGTCTGACTGCGTCCCCCTTTTTTCTGGAGCTTTCCAGAATATAGTGGATGGTAGAGTCAGATTGGCGGCCTGAATATTTATAAAGCTTCAGCCAATCCCTGGAGAGGTGTGTTCAAATGGTGGTTGGGGAGTGTATCAATAATCTGGAGCCCAGAGGTCTGGGTTCTTGTCCAGGAGGAGGAATTCTGAGCCAGAGAGGGCTGCCTGCCTCTCTGGTCGTCCTGCTGAAGTTCCAGTTTGCTCATCTGGGTCCCAGCCATGCTGAGAGTGTCTGCTCAGCCACATAACCCTTTCAGGGACTAAACAGCCACTGAATGCCTGCCTTGGGAGCTCACAGAGGGGGAACCTGTTTTCTGGAACCAGAGAATAACATTCCAAGCTGGAAAGACACTTGAGAGTACTGACCCAAAGGGGGAAGAGTGACTGTTTGCTTTTATCACCCCTGCTGCACAAAGTACAAGGCTTGCCTGGCCTGGGTCATTGCTATCGGAGCTCCAGTGCTGTCCACTTAATGTCTCACTTCTTAAAAGGACTGTTCATCAGAGCATACTACAAGGAAGTGTGTCCTCGTAATGTGGAGTATACCACAGCTCCTTGAACCCTATCCAAGTTGTTACTGCAATAAGCTTTAAAAAAAGTCAACCCTTATATACTGGGATTTCTGGAATCAGAGTGTGAAGTTGCTGTTTGCCTGGCTTCTGCACCTGCGGGAATAGAACCTGGGATTCTAAACGACGGCCCTAGCAAAGGGTAGCATTACACCTGCAATGATTTGTTTTACTAGGAAAAAAAAAAAAAGTTAAGACCTGACAGGTTTTGATTTGTTCCTTTCCTCAATGGTGCTGTGCATTCCCTTCACTTGTTACAAATTCACTTTAAACAGATGGCTCATTCTTCTTTTACCTGACCATTTAATTGCAGAAACAATCTGCTTGACCTGTAGATTTACGCCGCCTCTAGCCTGACACCTCTTCATTGACATTGCATCCTCCCTGCCTTTTGTGCTAATCATTTGCAGTTTGTCATGGTAATGACTCCCTTAGGGAGGTTCAGAATATATCTCTTTATATCTCTTTATCCAGGCATCCTGAAACAATCTCGGCTACTACTTAGAATCCAGAAGGCGCCTGAAGATTACATTTATTTATTTTTTTGTTGGTAGTTCTTTCAACTTCGCTAAAAAGCATTTCAAATCAGGAGCTCTGATACACTTTATAGCAGCTGTCCTCAACCTTTTTGGCACCGGGACCAGTTGCGTGAAAGAAAATTGTGCCAAGGCCCAGAGGAGAGGGGTTGGGGGAGCGCGATTTTTCGCGGGCAATTTATCGGAGCAATAGCTAGTGCTGAGGCTTTAATCATCACGGCACCATAGTTGATATGGTGTCAGGATGATTGAAGCGCATTATTTCTATTATTACATTGTAATATACAATTAAATATTTCAACTCACCATGAAACAGAATCAGTAGGAATCAATGGGAGCCCTGAGCATGTCACTTGCCACGCTGCCTGCCAGCAGATGAGGAATGTCACTTGCCACGTCCCCTGCCACCAGATGAGGAATGCAATTGCCACATCCCCTGCCACCAGATGAGGAATGCCGCTTGCCACGCTCCCTGCCACCAGATGAGGAATGCCACTTGCCATTCTCAGGGCCGTTTTTAAGGCAGGGCAAAAGGGGCAGCTGCCCTGGGCCCTGTCATTGTTGTGAGGCCCAAAGCAGCTGCCATATACTTGCCAACTATCCTGGTTTAAATTCCCTTGTTCCTTGAAGTTTTAGTCCCATGTTGTGTCCCAATATCTCAGTGTGAAGTGCTGCTACTAATGCTGCCCAGCTCTGCCCTATTGTGTACAGATGACTCACCTGCAGACCCTGTGTTTACATGTAAATAGTGGTGCCATTCATATGTATATCATGCCCCCCCCCCCAGGTCAAATCCACCATCACCTATACTGAATGCTGCCCACTGGGGAGGTAAAGGGGCATGCTTAAAAAGTCCTGCCTACAACTGTGGTCATTAAGCCTAACATCTGCCTGTTCTGCAAAGGCAAGCGAATAGGTGGGTCCAAAGATGAGCAGAGTAGGCAGGTAGCGTTAAAGGGGGTGGAGGGTTGGTGTGAAGAGGATGGGGGAGGTTTGGGGTGCAGAGGTTAGCAGGGGTTTTATGATGCAAAGGTGTACTGACGGGGTGGATAAAGATGTAGGTTGCGTGTGGGGCAGCCCATTCATTTCAATGGGCTGCTCTGTGCTAGAAATGCGGAAGAAGGTCCCAAACCCTTTTTCAAAATCACACGGTGCCGAGGCACATGTCAGCAGATGTGTGAGGGTGTCATTAACAATTGATGGCATTACTGTGTATCTGCTAAAGGGCAGCTGCAGATTTTGCATGCGTTCCTGACACACAAATGTGAACGCAGGCTAAATGTCTGTTACATTGGTGGTCAGTGTAAATCTTCTCATTACATTGGGGCTTGGTGTAGAATCCTTTCATTCATGCCTGATCTGATACAGTAAACCGATTTTGAGTCTAGCTGCTATTTATTGTATATCTCACAACAGGCGGAGACCGAAATTGCATGGGGGGGGGGGGGGCGGGTTGGGCTTTGGCGTTGGGGGCCCCATGAGAATTTTTGCCCAGGACCCAATCAATATTAAAGACAGCCCTAGCCATTCTGCCTGCCACTAGATGAGGAATGCCGCTTGCCACGCTCCCTGCCACCAGATGAGTAATGTCACTTGTCATGCTGCCTGCCACCAGATGAGTAATGTCACTTGTCATGCTGCCTGCCACCAGATGAGTAATGTCACTTGCCATTCTGCCTGCCACTAGATGAGGAATGCCGCTTGCCATGCTGCCTGCCACCAGATGAGGAATGCAACTTGCTGCGCTGCCTGCCACCAGATGAGGAATGTCACTTGCCATGTCCCCTGCCACCAGATGAAGAATGTCACTTGCTGCGCTGATTTCCACCAGATGAATGCCACTTGCCACACTGCCTGCCACCAGAGGAATGCCACGCTATCTGCCAGTGCCACCAGATGTGGATTGTCACTGCATTGATGGCACTGGTTCACTTAGCACAGAGGCAGGCTTCTATGCAGTGGTTCTTGAGTGAGTTCCAGAGAGAGGTGATGCAGGGCTGGCGTTGAGAGATGATGTCATCTCTCTGCTTCCCGCCGCACCTCCGATACCAGCGCTGTAAGGACAGAAGAGCTGTGCTGTGGGGCGAGCGCAGAGAGATGTCATCTCTGCTTGCTAGCTTCTCTCATCCACCTGCCTCTATGATCCACCGGGCTCTCACCTGCCCTGCTCTCTCATGCCGCCCGTCACATCAACGGCCTGGCTGCGGAGACGCTCCGGCCCGGTAGTGGGCTGCGGCCTGGGGGTTGGAGACCCCTGCTTTATAGGATGGAGTTTCTATATCTATATCTATATCTATACCAGTGGTGGTCAACTTTCTTGATGTAGTGGGTCTCAAATGCATAATATCCAGTGACTATATTGTTATAGAAAACTGTCATAGACTGCAGATATCGAACAGAAGATGGTCAGAGAATTGGGCATGCTACAAGAGATGGTCAGAGACTGAGAACATGATATAGAAGTTGTTGGAGACTTGAGACATGCTTCAGGAGACAGTCATCGACTGGAGACACCCTACACGAGACTGCCAGAGATTACTATTAGTGATTAATTTTGGGTTCAGTCCGACCTTGGTTTCAACTGAACCCAAAAGTAGGCTGTCATTACAGAAGTAAGATTTGATTCAGCTCTGGACTTGGTCTGAATCCATGTTCCTCCGAACCCAAAGTCCGCTGTCATCACCAGGCCAATGAGCTGTGGATGGGGAATTCCCATTACGCATCTGTACATACACAAACGGGTGGTATGCTCGTAACATCATTTACCTAATATGGTCACATGGCCATATTAGGTCAAGGATATTGACCTATTATGACCATGTGGTGGTATTTAGGTCAATGGCATTGACCTATTATGGCCATGTGGTGGTATTAGGTCAATGACATTGACCTATTATGGCATTGTGACCATATTAGGTCAATGGCATTGACTTATGGCCATGTGGGTGTACTAGGTCAATAACATTGTCCTATTATGGCTATGTGGTGGTATTAGGTCAATGATATTGACCTCTTATGGCCATGTGGCCGTATTAGGTCAATGACATTGACCTATTATGGCCATGTGAGCATATTAGGTCAGTGACCTTGACCTATTCTCGCCATGTGGTGGTATTAGGTCAATGACATTGACATATTATGGCCATGTGGCCAAAGTAGGTCAATGACATGGAACTATAATGGCAAAATGGTCAGATTAGGTCAATGATGTTACAGACAATCCCACCCCTTTGTGTATGTACAGCTACATAATGGGAATCCCCCAGATCATTGGCTTACACTGACATGGGTTCCGAGCGAACCCAGAGCTGAACCTAAGCTCATCTCTAATCATTACTATTGCACTATAGAAGATAACATGCAGATCCCCTCCCTTGTTAGACAGCGCTGTGTGATGTTGGTAGAGCTGTGTAAATCTCAGGACTGGATGGATAGAAATACAAATCACTTTGGCAAGTAAGTTATTTCCTACTTATTTAAATTTGTGTACTTACCAAACAGGTAGGGGAGGAGTATGGATAACAGAAGTAGACACTAGATAAATCTGCAGGCAATTCCAAAACGAAAGACTACGTACCAACTGACAAGAATTTTTCCAGACAGGGCACAGAAAATATTAAAATTAAATCCAAAAATGAAATAATGAAATTGACAAAATGAATGTAGACTGTTATTCCTGAAGCATGACACTTTAAGGGAATTGATTGAATGCAAATAGGCTGTTAACTTTGCAAGAGAACTTTGCCTTAGCTTAATGAATGTGGGGAAATTCACTTTGTAAAGAATACCCAATCATGTGCAAAGAAAATTAAAACAAAATTAAAAAAAAAAGTTTTTGCTTGCACATGATCGAATGATAGAAGTCAGCAGAACTTCACTAAGCTAAGGGAAAATTCCTTTGCAAATTGAACAGCCTATTTGCCATTAGTAAATCAAGCCAGTTGCCTTCACTGCTTCCTGCTAAAGCTTGTGTAATCAGGCACGTTATCTAATTTCACGGGGCAGTACTTCCTCCGGCAGGTCTGGTTACATTTGCCAGTTGAATTTTTAATTCATCTTTGAATTTCATGCTTTCTAAATCTAGTGACCACTTAGGTAGGTCTTGGTGAAGTGCCTTTGGCATCAGAGTTTGTTGATTAAGTCAATACAGCGATTCTCTGCCAGTTAGCAGTAAGTAATTGTGGTGTCCTCTTTCCTTTCTCATTAGCAAAAAAGTGCTTCCAATTTCAACATTTAATGATGTGATTAATACAAAACCCATTGAAATGTGAATGAACCAAACTATGAATAGCCTTTGATTTCAAAGCTTTGTAAAATGTGCACAGTGCAGAAAATCTATTCTTTTTTTTATTTACAAATAACATAATCTGTCCGGTTATTTTTGTACTATGTGTCATTTGTAATGTGGTTAGGTTTTATAGCATTACAGTGGTTGTAACCCTAAAAAACAAAACAAATAACACGCTCCTGTCCCCTTTAGGGCACATGATATAGCATAGTGCTTTTGCCATGTCAGTTGTCCCTTTCTATGTTGTACGATACCTGGTTAATCCTGCCTGGTCCTGTCTTCCCCTGTTTAAACTGACCATGTTTATCATGGCTGCTGATCCATCATAGCGTGGTCAGTTTATTTACCTCTGTCATCCAGCTATCTCCTCAGCTTCTCTGGATCCCCCCCCCCCTTCCCCTCTTTCTGTAATTTCTGTAGTCTGTGTGAGAACCTGATCTCATCCTGCCCCTCTCCTTCTCCCTGCCCCTCCCCTCTCCTTCTCCCTGCCCCTCCCCTCTCCTTCTCCCTGCCCCTCCCCACTTCTCCACTCTACTCCTACCTGCCCCTCCCCTCTCCTTCCTGCCCCTCTTATCTCCCCGCCTCTCTCCTCTCCTCCTCCCCACTCATCCTCCTTGCCCATCTCCTCTTCCTGCCCCATCTCCTCTTCCTGCCCCATCTCCTCTTCCTGCCCCATCTCCTCTCCCTGCCCCATCTCCCCTCTACTCTCCCTGCCCCATCTCCCCTCTACTCTCCCTGCTTCTCCCCTCTACTCCTACCAGCTCCTCCCTGCCCCTCTCCTCTCCCGGCCTCTCCCCTCTCTTCCTCCCCACTCATCCTCCCTGCCCCTCTCCTCTACCTGCCCCTCCCCTCTATTTCTACCAGCCCTTCCCCTCTACTCTCCCCACTTTCTCCTCTCCTCCTACCAGCCCCTCCCCTCTCCTCCACCCTGCCCCTTTCCTCTCCACGCCTCTCCTCCTCTCCCCTCTCCTCCTCTCCCCTCTCCTCCTCCCCTCTCCTCCCCTCTCATCCTCCCTTCCCCTCTCCTCTCCCCACCTCTTTCCTCTCCTCCTCCCTTCCACTCCTCTGTCCTCCTTCCATTGTTAGATTTGTTGATCCTTCTTTCGATTGACCAATTCTTCCTGTGATCGATCGTCCGATCCTTCTTACGATCAACCGACCTTACTTTGATCCTTCCTGCGATCAACTGACCAATCCTTCCTGCGATTGACTGACCGGTCCTTCCTTCGACCAATCCTTCCTTTGATCAATTGATCCTTTATTCAATCAATCCTTTCTTCGTTAGATTGATTGATCCTTCTTTCCTTCAATCCTTGCTTCCTTGCTGATCGGCGATGATGCACACAAGGCAGAGCTCGGTTCTGCCAGTGGGGATGTGCTGGATTTTGTTTCCTTTAGTGAAAGCAGCACACTGTACACACATAGACATCAACACTGGTTAGGCACACACTTAACCCTTTGATTATCCTAGATATTAACCCCTTTCCCAGCCAGTGTCGTTAGTACAGTGACAGTGCGTGTTTTTAGCACTGATCACTGTATTGGTGTCACTGGTGGTTGGAGGTGATCAAATGCCACCAAAAAAAAGCTCTATTTGTGGGGAAAAAATAGACATAAATTGTATTTATTTACAGCGTTGCATGGCCGCACAAATGCCAGTTAAAGTAATGCAGTGGTGTATAGCAAAAAAATGTCCCGGTCATGAGGGGGGAAGATCTCCCGGGGGTCAAGTGGTTAATCCAGTTTTTCTCAGCTCCAGTCCTCGAGGTGCCCCAACAGGTCATGTTTTCAGGATTTCCCTCAGATGAAACGGCTGTGGTAATTACTAAGGCAGTGAAACTGATCAAATTGCCTGTGCAAAATAATGGAGAGCCGGAAAACATGACCCGTTGGGGCGCCTTGAGGAGTGGAGTTGAGACACACTGGGTTAATGTGTTAATATCATTGACCTAACACAGCCACATGGCCATGACATTGACCTATTATGGCCATATGGTGCTATTAGGTCAATGATATATCAAAACTGCTTCAATCATACAGTTTGTAGTGTACATAGATTTGAAAAACAAAAAGAATATTCCTCAACTTGTTTTCCTAACGGTTTTAATCGCATGGTTACTGTGAAATTGTGTGAATGCATCAATGGAGCGCAGGTTATCTCAGCTTACAGTGCTTGAATTCAGTGAATGAGTTTACTTAAAATGTAAATATTGCAGAATATACAGCCTCATGCTACATAACTGAGCTCCATTTCATGCTGAATAAACTAAATTATTAATGTATCTTAAATAGAAAACTATCTTTTAGATATAATTTTACTCCAAAAGCATTTTTATTAAATATCAATTGTTTGATATTTGCAAACAAAATGAAGGTTTCCTATTTAGAATACTAATCTGTCAGGTTTGTAAAACAGCGATATCAGAACCGATACAATCATACAGTTGGTAGTGTACATAGATTTTGTACATATTTTGTATTGTACATAGATTTTTAAAAACAATGGGATAAAGGAATACTGCTAAACTTTGTTTTATCTCATGGTTACTGTGACATTGTGCGAATGCATCGATGTAGTGCATGTATCTCAGCTTGGATTCATTGAATGAGTTTACAAAAAATGTTAATATGGCAGAATATACAGCCTATTGCTACATAACTAAGCTACATTTCTTGCTAAATAAACTAAATGATTAATGTGTCTTAAATAGAAAACTATCTTTAGATATAATTTTACTCCAAAAGCATTTTTATTAAATATCAATTATCAGTGATATTTGCAAACAAAATGAAGGTTTCCTATTTAGAATAATAAGCTGTCAGGTTCGTAAAACAGCGATATCAGAACCGATTCAAATCATACAGTTTGTAGTGTACATAGATTTTGTACATAGATTGTATTGTACATAGATTTTTAAAACAATGGGATAAAGGAATATTGCTGAACTTTGTTTTATCTCATGGTTACTGTGACATTGTGCGAATGCATAGATGCAGTGGATATCTCAGCTTGGATTCATTGAATGAGTTTACTAAAAAATGTAATATTGCAGAATATACAGCCTATTGCTACATAACTAAACTCCATTTCATGCTGAATAAACAAAATGATTAATGTATCTTAAATAGAAAACTATCTTTAGATATAATTTTACTCCAAAAGCATTTTTATTAAATATCAATTATCAGTGATATTTGCAAACAAAATGAAGGTTTCCCATTGAGAATAATAAGCTGTCAGGTTCGTAAAACAGCGATATCAGAACCGATTCAAATCATACAGTTTGTAGTGTACATAGATTGTGTACATAGATTATATTGTACATAGATTTTTAAAACAATGGGATAAAGAAATATTGCTGAACTTTGTTTTATCTCATGGTTACTGTGACATTGTGCGAATGCATCGATGCAGTGCATGTATCTCAGCTTGGATTCATTGAATGAGTTTACTAAAAAAAAAAAATATTGCAGAATATACAGCCTATTGCTACATAACTAAACTCCATTTCATGTTGAATAAACAAAATGATTAATGTATCTTAAATAGAAAACTATCTTTAGATAGATTTTTACTCAAAAAGCATTTTTATTAAAATAAAGTTGATAAAAAAAAAATACGATTTAAATAAAAAAATGTAAAAAAATCAGATGAAAAATTTTTTTTTTTTTAAATCATTGATTTTTATCCACCCTTTTGTAGAATGATACAGTGAGAATTTATATATCGTGCCATAAGACATGCTTTATTTTAGATAAATATAAAGAGCAACGCGTTGTCCTTATGCCAAAACGTCATGTTGTTGGGATTTGTAGGGTAATAAATCAGGCCCGTGTATCCTAAAGAAGCCGCATAATCCTTCATTAGGTAATCTTATATTTCTGTATGTAGAAGATGGGATACAGTCTGAGGAACATTCATAATGGTACATAGGTAGACACAATGTCTGCACCATGCATTGAAATATCTCATTATTTATATTCCATTAAGCGCATTTTTTTCAGCACTTGCAAAAAATGGCATTAATGGTGTATGTAATTGAAACCTTCTATTGAACGAATCATAGACATAAATCTCCCATTTTACAATTTATTTCATCCTGATGTTTTTTAGCCCTTTTAAAAAATAAAAAAATAAAAAAATTAAAAATAAAAAGACATAGAAATTACGCTTTAGGAGTTTGTTGTGTATATACGTATCATTAACCACTTCCGGACCGCCGCACGCCGATATACGTCCTCTCTTTAACCACTTTCAGACCGGACCAATTTGCTGGTCAAAGACCAGACCACTTTTTGCGATTCGGCACTGCGTCGCTTTAATTGACAATTGCGCGGTCGTGCGACGTGGCTCCCAAACAAAATTGACGTCCTTTTTTTCCCACAAATAGAGTTTTCTTTTGGTGGTATTTGATCACCCCTGCGGTTTTTATTTTTTGCGCTATAAACAAAAATAGAGCGACAATTTTGAAAAAAACTCATTATTTTTTACTTTTTGTTATAATAAATATCCCCCAAAAATATATAAAAAAACATTTTTTTCCCTCAGTTTAGGCCGATACGTATTCTTCTACATATTTTTGGTAAAAAAATCGCAATAAGCGATTATTGATTGGTTTGCGCAAAAGTTATAGCGTTTACAAAATAGGGATAGTTTTATAGCATTTTTATTAATAATTTTTTATTATTATTTTTTTTACTAGTAATGGCGGCGATCTGCGATTTTCATTGTGACTGCGACATTGTCGGGGACCCATCGGACATTTTTGACACATTTTTGGGACCATTGTCATTTATACAGTAATCACTGCTATATAAATGCAGTGATTCCTGTGTAAATGACACTGGCAGTGAAAGGGTTAACCAGTGGGTGGCAGTGTAGGGGTTAAGTGTTCCTAGGGGTGTGTTACTAACTGTGGGGGGGTTGGGCTTTCATTTAGTGTACACTGATCTCTGCTCCAATCACATGGAGCAGAGATCAGCGTCACTAGTTGCTAGGCAGAATGGAAAAATGTTGTTTACACAGCATTTCTTCCATTCGGCCGCTCCGTGAGACGATCGCGGGGATGCCCGCGGCGATCGAGTCCACGGGTCCCGCGACCGGACTCACGGGGGTCCCGACCAGCGCGGGAGCGTGCCGCCGGCGGCGCGCTCCCGATGGCAGGGCGGCATCGAATATTGGACGTACCTGTACGCCAATATGCCTGCCCGTGCCATTCTGTCGACGTACATCGTCGTGCGCTGGTCGGGAAGTGGTTAAAGAGGGATATCTTTGTTATGGCAGCAGCTAGCTGCCATTACCCCGATATCCCCTTCTTCGTCCGGCGGTCCGGTTTCCCGATAATAGTGGTCTCTGCAGCGGATTCGCCACAAGATCACTTTTATCGGTGGCGGAAGAGGGAGGGCCCACCTCCGCCACTTACCGGAGCCGATCGGATCCTTCTCCTTCCTGGGTAAGGAGATGATTGAGGGGAAGATGACCCCCCTCACCCGTCTCTATACCATTGCAGGGCGGAAGCGACGTCAAAACATCACTTCCACCCATCGCTCTTATAGGTCCATTTTTATTTTTTTATTTTTTTTTCAAATGACAAATTTTTTATTTATTTTTATTGCATTTTAGTGTAAATATGAGATGTGAGGTCTTTTTGACCCCAGATCTCATATTTAAGAGGTCCTGTCATGCTTTTTTTCTATTACAAGGGATGTTTACATTCCTTGTAATAGGAATACAAGTGACAGTTTTTTTTTTAAAGAACAGCATAAAAATTAAAAATAAAAGGTCAAATAAATAAGAAAAAAATATTTTTAACCACGCCTAGACTTCCTCTGTAACTCAAAACATGCAACCTGTAGAATTTTTTTTAAATGTCGCCTACAGAGATTTTTAAGGGTTAAAAGTTTGTCGTCATTCCACGAGCGGGCGCAATTTTGAAGCGTGACATTTTGGGTATCAATTTACTCGGCGTACCATTATCTTTCACAATATAAAAAAAATTGGGCTAACTTTACTGTTGGTCAAAGCAATAACTCCAAGGACAATGATAAATAACACATTATCTCCTCTGATTTCGCAACATGTCTGGTTGACGAACGGCCGCTCAAAAAACGTAAAGAGTAGCGTGAACTGAAGCGCAAACTGAAATCGCAAAATGAAAAGCGTGAGTCAACACCCGCCAAGCTTCTACCAACACAAAATTTTCAGAAGGAGCCCAAAGGGTGGCGCTAAAGAGCTGAAAAACCACGTAGTATGTCACTACGTTTGTGTTTGTTGGCCGACAATTGTATGCCATTTGTATGCAAGACAAGTTTGGGGCCAACGCCCTTTGGACAAACGTCTGTGGGAAAATCTGATCGTGTGTATGGGGCTTCAGCACTGCGTCTAAATCAGGGGCGGATTCACCATTCGGGTACTCGGGCACTGCCCGAGGGCCCCATGCCACTAAGGGGCCCCATCAGGGTTGCCAGTCTCAATAAAACCAGGGACAGTATGTAAAAATCTGTGCTTTTTTTAAAAAAAATACCAAGATTATAGCTACCCCACCTCTCCAGTACCTTTTCAGTGTGTGTATGTGTATTCTGTGTGTGTGTGTGTGTATACTATACCCATAATCTATTGCCTGGGGTCCCCATAATCTCCTATTGCCCGGGGGCCCCATGAGTTGTCAGTCCGCCCCTGGTCTAAATCGCAATCTGTCCATGTGAACCGATTGCAGAGTGTAGGTTAAGTTAACGACAACCTGCAATCAGTTTTCAAAACGCAGCGCAGTTTTCAGAATCGGATCGCATGGATGTGAACAGCCATGTGATCTGATTCTGATGCGGACAAAAAAGGGTCCTGCACCAGTTTGGTGTGAATGCGGTGCGATTTGAGCCATACGAATCCATGGCTCAAATCGCTCCCCAGAGGCACCGCATGTAATTCACACAGGAATGTGTGTGAACCCGGGCTGAGGCCTTAAAGCCAGCTACAGCATTCCCCTTGGCAGGGGTGAGCTCAGGTCCTAGTCTGAACTATCCTGAGCTTTCCAGCAAAGTTTTAAAAATAGGCCTGGTCCTTAACCACTTGCCGACCAGCGCACGACGATGTACGTCGACAGAATGGCACGGGCAGGCAAATGGGCGTACATGTACGTCCCTTTAAATTTGCCGCCCTGCCATCGGGAGCGCGCCGCCGGGCGGTGCGCTCCCGCGCTAGTGGGGGCCCCCGCGAGTCCGGTCGCGGGACCCGCGGACTCGATCGCCGCGGGCATCCCCGCGATCGTCTCACGGAGCGGCCGAATGGAGAAGTGCCGTTGTAAACAACATTTCTCCATTCTGCCTAGCAACTAGTGACGCTGATCTCTGCTCCATGTGATTGGAGCAGAGATCAGTGTTCACTAAATGAAAGCCCAACCCCCCCACAGTTAATAACACGCCCCTAGGAACACTTAACCCCTACACTGCCACCCACTGGTTAACCCCTTCACTGCCAGTGTCATTTACACAGGAATCACTGCATTTATATGGCAGTGATTACTGTATAAATGACAATGGTCCCAAAAATGTGTCAAAAATGTCCGATGGGTCCCCCACAATGTCGCAGTCACAATAAAAATCGGTGATCGCCGCCATTACTAGTAAAAAAAAAATAATAAAAAATTATTAATAAAAATGCTATAAAACTATCCCCTATTTTGTAAACGCTATAACTTTTGCGCAAACCAATCAATAATCGCTTATTGCGATTTTTTTTTACCAAAAATATGTAGAAGAATACGCATCGGCCTAAACTGAGGGAAAAAAATGTTTTTTTATATATTTTTGGGGGATATTTATTATAACAAAAAGTAAAAAATAATGCGTTTTTTTCAAAATTGTCGCTCTATTTTGTTTATAGCGCAAAAAATAAAAACCGCAGGGGTGATCAAATACCACCAAAAGAAAGCTCTATTTGTGGGAAAAAAAGGACGTTAATTTTGTTTGGGAGCCACGTCGCACGACCGCGCAATTGTCAGTTAAAGCGACGCAGTGCCGAACCGCAAAAAGTGGTCTGGTCTTTGACCAGCAAATTGGTCCGGTCTGAAAGTGGTTAAGTGGTAGTTCCCACCCAGCCTATAACAGAATAATGGCCGGGTGGACCTTTGACCTTATGTCATATGATGTCCTCCTCTTGTTGCTGTGCCGATGACGTATAACAGGAATTAAGAAAAAGTTGGGTTTTTTTTCGAATTGTTTTTATTTTTTCGTTTGCCAAAAAAAAAAAAAAACAGCAGTGATTAAATACCACCAAAAGAATGCTCCACCTGTCTCAAAAAAAAAAAATTATTTTGGGTGCAGCATTGCATGACCGCGCAATTGTCATTCAAAGTGCAACAACGCTGAAAATTGAAATCTACTAGATAAATATTCAGCCGTCGGACTGTTTATTATCGGTAGGATAAGGAGGATTACATGTCACTGTCAATTTTGTTTTCATGGATACGTTGAGGATTCAGCCATCACTTGCTTAAACTGGATTGTGAATGAATAACACCAATCAATAAAGTGTTGGGACACGAGGGAGAGCGATAGAGGCTGCCCTCCATAACTAATCCCATTTCCTTTTGTAATGTTCCACCTTGGAAATCTAAAGCGATCACATCAGAAACATCTCTCCTTCCACCTGTTTTATATAGATAAGCAAACAGCGGGGTGCCGTACCAGATATCTGCTCTGCAATTAAAGGTTTTCCCCTTTTCGGTAATACAAAATACAATTATTTAGCATAATCCATGAGTAACATTGATTTTGGGAATCCCCACCCTTTTTCAAGTTCAAAATTGTGCAAATCGGAATCTCATTTAACAAAACAGAGGAAACGTTTCATTGTTACCAAGAAACCAATGTAAACTTTACATTCCCCAATTCCATCCATGTGTATGCAATCAAGGATTCACAGAGATACGTCCTCCACCAATGATAGAATTATTTCACAAATCTGTGGGTGTAATGAAATGCATATGATTGGCTAGAAGGGAGGGAAAGTGTGTCTTCTGTTGACGTAAAAATAAAACAAAACAAAAAAAAAAAAAAAAAAATATATATATATATATATATATATATATATATATATATATATATATATATATATATATATATATATATATATATATATATATATATATATATATATACACATACCGTATCTCACAAAAGTGAGTACACCCCTGACATTTTTATAAATATTTTATTCTATCTTTTCATGTGACAACACTGAAGAAATGACACTTGTCTACAATGTAAAGTAGTGAGTGTACAGCTTGTATAACAGTGTAAATTTGCTGTCCCCTCAAAATAACTCAACACACAGCCATTAGACCCCTTTCACACCACACCACCCATAGCGTGGGTGGTAAAAAGGCGCTTATTTTTAGCGGCGTTTTACCGCCGGATTTGCGGCACATTTCGGTGCTTTTACCCCCTGCTAGCGGCCAAGAAAGGGTTAAAATCGCCGGTATTACAGAGCTGCCCCATTGATTTCAATGGGGAGCAGCGGTGAAGGAGCGGTAAACACACCGCTCCTTCACCGCTCCAAAGAAGCTGCTGGCAGGACTTTTCCCTGACGTCCTGCCAGCGCACCGCTGTTTCACACTACAGACAATGGTGCAGCTTTTTTTAGGGCGGATTTCAGGCGCTATTTCTAACACTATAGCGCCTGCAAAACGCCCTGGTGTGAAAGGGGTCTTAATGTCTAAACCACTGGCAACAAAAGTGAGTACACCCCTAAGTGAAAATGTCCGAACTGGGCCCAAAGTGTCAATATTTAGTGTGGCCACCAATATTTTCCAGCACTGCCTTAACCCTCTTGGGCATGGAGGTCACCAGAGCTTCACTGGTTGCCACTGGAGTCCTCTTCCACTCCTCCATGACGACATCACAGAGCTGGTGGATGTTGGAGACCTTGCTCTCCTCCACCTTCGGTTTGAGGATGCCCCACAGATGCTCAATAGGGTTTAGGTCTGGAGACATGCTTGGCCAGTCCATCACCTTTACCCTCAGCTTCTTTAGCAAGGCAGTGGTCATCTTGGAGGTGTGTTTGGGGTCGTTATCATGTTGGAATACTGTCCTGCGGCCCAGTCTCCGAAGGGAGGGGATCATGCTCTGCTTCAGTATGTCACAGTATATGTTGGTATTCATGGTTCCCTTAATGAACTGTATCTCCCCAGTGCCGGCAGCACTCATGCAGCCCCAGACCATGACACTCCCACCACCATGCTTGACTGACCTGGTTGCCTCCACACATGCTTGACACCATCTGAACTAAATAAATTTATCTTGGTCTCATCAGACCACACGACATGGTTCCAGTAATCCATGTCTTTAGTCTGCTTGTCTTCAATAAACTGTTTGCCGGCTTTCTTGTGCATCATCTTTAGAAGAGGCTTCCTTCTGGGATGACAGCCATGCAGACCAATTTGATGCAGTGTGCGGCGTATGGTCTGAGCACTGACAGGCTGACCCCCCACCCCACCCCTTCAACCTCTGCAGCATTTCTGGCAGCACTCATATGTCTATTCCCCAAAGACAGCTTCTGGATATGACTCTGAGCACGTGCACTCAACTTCTTTGGTCGACCATGGCGAGGCCTGTTCTGAGTGAAACCTGTCCTGTTAAACCACTGTATGGTCTTGGCCACCATGCTACAGTTCAATTTCAGGGTCTTGGCAATCTTCTTATAGCCTAGGCCATCTTTATGTAGAGCAACAATTATTTTTTTCAGATCCTCAGAGAGTTCTTTGCCATGAGGTGCCATGTTGAACTTCCGGTGACCAGTATGAGAGAGTGAGAGTGATAACACCAAATTTAACACACCTGCTCCCCATTCACACCTGAGATCTTGTAACACTAACAAGTCACATGACACCGGGGAGGGAAAATGGCTAATTGTGCCCAATTTGGATGTTTTCACTTAGGGGTGTACTCACTTTTGTTGCTGCGGTTTAGACATTAATGGCTGTGTGTTGAATTATTTTGAGGGCACAGCAAATTTACACTGTTATACAAGCTGTACACTCACTACTTTACATTGTAGACAAGTGTCATTTCTTTAGTGTTGTCACATGAAAAGATAGAATAAAATATTTACAAAAATGTGAGGGGTGTACTCACTTTTATAGGATACTGTATATACAGTAAAGGGAAAAAAGTATTTGATCAACTGCTGATTTTGTACGTTTGCCCATTGACAAAGAAATGGTCAATCTATAATTTTAATGGTAGGTTTATTTTAACAGTGAGAGACAGAACAACAAAAACAAATCCAAAAAAACGCATATCAAAAAAGTTATGAATTTGCAAAACATGACTTGGTGGCAAAACCCTTGTTGGCAATCACAGAGGTCAGACGTTTCTTGTAGTTGGCCCCACCAGATTTGCACACATCTCAGGAGGGATTTTGTCCTGCTCCTCTTTGCAGATCCTCTCCAAGTCATTAGGATTTTGAGGCTGATGTTTGGTAACTCAAACCTTCAGCTCCCTCCACATATTTTCTATGGGTTAAGGTCTGGAGACTGGTTAGGCCACTCTAGGACCTTAATGTTCTGGAATGGCCTAGCCACTCCTTTGTTGCCTTGGCCATGTGTTTTGGGTCATTGTCATTCTGGAATACCCATCCATGACCCATTTTCAATGCCCTGGCTGAGGGAAGGAGGGTCTCACCCAAGATTTGATGGTACATGGCCCCGTCCATTGTCCCTTTGATGCAGTGAAGTTGTCCTGTCCCCTTAGCAGAAAAACACCCCCAAAGCATAATGTTTCCACCTCCATGTATGACGATGGGGATGGTGTTCTTGGGGTAATATGCAGTATTCCTCCTCCAAACACGGTGAGTTGGGTTGATGCCAAAGAGCTAGATTTTGGTCTCATCTGACCACAACACTTTGACCAAGTTCTGCTCTGAATCATTTATATTTTCTATAGCCAGATTTCAGATGGGCTTGTGCATGGGCTTTCTTGAGCAGGGGGACCTTGCAGGTGATGCAGGATTTCAGTCCTCCATGGTGTGTGTTACCAATTGTTTTCTTGGTGACTATGGTCCCAACTGCCCTGAGATCATTGACAAGATTCTCCTGTGTAGTTCTGGGCTGATTCCTCACCGTTCTCATTATCATTGAAACTCCACAAGGTGAGATCTTGCATGAAACCCCAGACCGAGGGAGACTGACAGTTATTTTGCATTTCTTCCATTTGCGAATACTCGCGCCAACTGCTGTCACCCTCTCACCAAGCTGCTTGGTGATGGTCTTGTAGCCCATTCCAGCCTTGTGTAGGTCTACAATCTAGCCCCTGACACCCTTGGACAGCTCTTTGGTCTTGGCCATGGTGGAGAGATTGGAATCTGATTGCTTCTGTGGACAGGTGTCTTTTATACAGGAAACAAGCCTTAGGCCGCGTACACACGGGCGGACTGTTCGCCCAACCTTGTCCGCTGAACAGTGTTTGGGCGGACAGTCCGCTCGTGTGTGGGCTTTCAGCGGACAGTTTCAGCGGACAGTTGGACGGACAAAGTCTTTCGGAAATTCCGAAAAACTGTCCGCTGAAACTGTGTTTGAGCGAACAGTCCGCCCGTGTGTGGGCTTGTCCGCTGTACTTTCGAAATGAGCGGACTGTTCCCGCTCGGAAAGTCCGCCCATTTCGAGCGCGTGTACAGGTAGGCGGGGCCCCCGAAGGAGACGTCGCGGGCTCCGCCGCCTGGAATGGGCTTAAAGGGGAACCCCAACGCCGAAAAAAATCGGCGTGGGGGTTCCCCCCAAGTCCACACCAGACCCTTGTCCGAGCACGCTACCCGGCCGGCCAGGAAAGGGGGGCGAGCGAGCGCGCCCCCCCTCCTGAGCCGTACCAGGCCGCGTGCCCTCAACATGGGGGGTGCCTTGGGGAAGGGGGGGGCCGCGCGGCCCCCCCACCCCAAAGCACCTTGTCCCCATGTTGATGAGGACAAGGGCCTCTTCCCGACAACCCTGGCCGTTGGTTGTCGGGGTCTGCGGGCGGGGGACTTATCGGAATCCGGGAGCCCCCTTTAAGAAGGGGGCCCCGGATACCGGCCCCCCACCCTATGTGAATGAGTATGGGGTACAATGTACCCCTACCCATTCACCTGTGAAATAAAGTACAAAAAAAAACACAACACATGGAAAAAGTATTTTATTGCACAGCTCCGGGGGTCTTCCGTCTTCGGGGGTCTTCTCGCCGGACTCCTCCGCTATGTGTGTGTAGCTCTTTTACTAGCGGAGGAGTCCGGCTTTCTTCCTCCCCGCCGCCGGCCTCTTCTCCCGACTTCGGGGGTCTTGTCCCCCTCTTCGGTTCTTCTGCCGGGCCACCGCGCCTGGTCCGGTGGCCCGGTCTTCTGTCGCCGTCTTCCGTTCTTCTGTCGCCGCCTTCGGTTCTTCTGCCGGGCCACCGCGCCTTCTTGTAGCTCTTTTACAGGCGGTGGCCCGGTCTTCTGTCGCCGCCGCTGTCGTCGTCGCCGCCGCCGCCTTCCGTTCTTGTTCTTCTTCTTGTTCTTCTTCTTGTTCTTCTCCTGGAGATGTTGACTCGACGATCTCTCCGGCCGGAATGCCAGAGCCGCGCTGTGCGGTCACTTATATAGTGACAATGGGGCGGTGTCACATGGTATATGTCACATGGGTTGGTCACATGGTGACCCCGCCCCCTTACGATGTCATAGTCCCCATGTGACATCAACCCATGTGACCAACCCATGTGACATATACCATGTGACACCGCCCCATTGTCACTATATAAGTGGCAGCGGAGCGTGTCCCTGGCATTCCGGCCGGAGAGCTCGTCGAGTCAACATCTCCAGGAGAAGAAGAAGAAGAACAACAAGAAGAAGAACAAGAACGGAAGGCGGCGGCGGCGGCGGCGACGACGACAGCGGCGGCGACAGAAGACCGGGCCACCGCCTGTAAAAGAGCTACAAGAAGGCGCGGTGGCCCGGCAGAAGAACCGAAGGCGGCGACAGAAGAACGGAAGACGGCGACAGAAGACCGGGCCACCGGACCAGGCGCGGTGGCCCGGCAGAAGAACCGAAGAGGGGGACAAGACCCCCGAAGTCGGGAGAAGAGGCCGGCGGCGGGGAGGAAGAAAGCCGGACTCCTCCGCTAGCAAAAGAGCTACACACACATAGCGGAGGAGTCCGGCGAGAAGACCCCCGGAGCTGTGCAATAAAATATTTTTTCTCTGTGTTGTGTCTTTTATTGTACTTTAGTTCACAGGTGAATGGGTAGGGGTACATTGTACCCCATACTCATTCACATAGGGTGGGGGGCCGGTATCCGGGGGCCCCCTTCTTAAAGGGGGCTCCCGGATTCCGATAAGCCCCCCGCCCGCAGACCCCGACAACCAACGGCCAGGGTTGTCGGGAAGAGGCCCTTGTCCTCATCAACATGGGGACAAGGTGCTTTGGGGTGGGGGGGCCGCGCGGCCCCCCCTTCCCCAAGGCACCCCCCATGTTGAGGGCACGCGGCCTGGTACGGCTCAGGAGGGGGGGCGCGCTCGCTCGCCCCCCTTTACTGGCCGGCCGGGTAGCGTGCTCGGACAAGGGTCTGGTGTGGACTTGGGGGGAACCCCCACGCCGATTTTTTTCGGCGTTGGGGTTCCCCTTTAAGCCCATTCCAGGCGGCGGAGCCCGCGACGTCTCCTTCGCGGGCCCCGCCTACCTGTACACGCGCTCGAAATGGGCGGATTTGCCTCCGCCTTACGTGGGCGAGTCCGTTCATTTCAAAAGTTGAGCGAACTGTTTGCCCAACCTTGTTCGTCAAACAGTCCGCTCGTGTGTGGGCAAGTCCGCTCATGCAAATTTTGAGCGGACTGTTTGATGAAACTGTTTGCCGAACAAGGTTGGGCGAACAGTCCGCCCGTGTGTACGCGGCCTTAAAGAGAGTACTCCTTATAGCTCGTTACCTGTATAGAAGACACCTAGGAGCCAGACATCTTGCTGATTGATAGGGGTTCAAATACTTATTTCACTCGTTAAAATGCAAATCAATGTATAACTCTTTTGAAATGCATTTTTCTGGATATTTTTGTTGTTGTTCTGTCTCTCACAGTTAAAACAAACCCACCATTAAAATAATAGACTGATCATTTCTCTG
>NW_027507758.1:25275343-25375343 GCF_037356315.1 Lithobates pipiens | reverse complement strand
TATTTAATTCTAGCGCTTGCCGTACGCCATTCATATAAATGCTGAAGCTTCTGCTCATAAAATGATGAAAGTCATGTGTAGTAACTGGATGAGAAGGTAAAGCTCCGCATTATCTCACGCAGGCAGAAGCATGGCGATTGTCGCACGCCACGTCTTGAGAGCGTGAACCTAATTTATTAATTTGAAGTTGGATTTTTTTTTTTTTTTTTCTTTTGGATGAAAATTCTTTTTGCTATAAACAATTCAATCTGTATAAATGAATTCTCAGACCTCGGCTACCCTCAGCTGTTTCTACTTCGGTGTGACTAATGTGCCTCGAAGTGCCGCTGATCGGTTCCACTTTCAAGTAGTTTCTGCATAATATTAATATATAAATGCATTTTATCTTCTTTTTATCTTATTTGCCTAGTGTAAAGGGAAGCTATTTGGTATATGCAGTGAGCACATATTTTGTGCAGATTAATAGAAAGTCATTTTGTTTACCAGAAAGCCATTTTCATGGTTTGCTTGGTGTGCCGTATTTTCATCATGACATTTCATGAAACAATTATACTCCTAGTGGCTGTATGTATGCTATTACAAGCAAAAGACAATTGTGTGCAGGTTTTCATAGACCTCAGATCATCCCAAATTCCTGCACCTTCAGACCTTAGGTCAGCCCCAATTCATGCACCCCACAACTCAAGTCAGCCCCAACTCTTGCACCTTCAGACCTCAGATCAGCCCCAATTCATGAGGCTTCACATCTCAGATCAGCTCCAATTCCCAGATCTTCATATCAGCCTCCATACATTCACCTTCAGACCTCAAATCAGCCCAATTCACTAACCTTCAGACTTCAGATCAGCCTCCATACATTACCTTCAAACCTCAGATCAGCCCCAATTCACAAACCTTCAGATCAGCCTCCATACATTCACCTTCAGACCTCAAGTCAGCCCCAATTCACAAACCTTCAGGTCAGCCTCCATACATTCACCTTCAGACCTCAAATCAGCCCCAATTCATGAACCTTCAGACTTCAGATCATCCACCATACATTACCTTCAGACCTCAAATCAGCCCCAATTCACGAACCTTCAGACTTCAGATCAGCCTCCATACATTACCTTCAGACCTCAAATCAGCCCCAATTTACAAACCTTCAGACTTCAGATCAGCCTCCATACATCACCTTCAGACCTTAAATCAGCCCCAATTCACGAACCTTCAGACTTCAGATCAGCCTCCATACATCACCTTCAGACCTCAAATCAGCCCCAATTCATGAACCTTCAGACTTCAGATCAGCCTCCATACATCACCTTCAGACCTCAAATCAGCCCCAATTCATGAACCTTCAGACTTCAGATCAGCCTCCATACATCACCTTCAGACCTCAAATCAGCCCCAATTCACAAACCTTCAGATCAGCCTCCATACATTACCTTCAGACCTCAAATCAGCCCCAATTCACGAACCTTCAGACTTCAGATCATCCTCCATACATTACCTTCAGACCTCAAATCAGCCCCAATTCACGAACCTTCAGACTTCAGATCAGCCTCCATACATTACCTTCAGACCTCAAATCAGCCCCAATTCACGAACCTTCAGACTTCAGATCAGCCTCCATACATCACCTTCAGACCTCAAATCAGCCCCAATTCATGAACCTTCAGACTTCAGATCATCCTCCATACATTACCTTCAGACCTCAAATCAGCCCCAATTCACAAACCTTCAGATCAGCCTCCATACATTACCTTCAGACCTCAAATCAGCCCCAATTCACAAACCTTCAGATCAGCCTCCATACATTACCTTCACACCTCAAATCAGCCCCAATTCACAAACCTTCAGATCAGCCTCCATACATTACCTTCACACCTCAAATCAGCCCCAATTCACAAACCTTCAGACTTCAGATCATCCTCCATACATTCATCTTCAGACCTCAAATCAGCCTCTATTCACGAATCTTCTGACCTCCGATCAGCTCCAATTCACAAACCTTCTGACTTCAGATCAGCCTACATACATTCACCTTCAGAACTCAAATCAGTCTTAATTCCCAAAACCTTTAGACTTCAGAGCAGCCCCCCATACATGTGCCTTCTGATCTCAGATTATCCCTATTTCAAGAACCTTCTGACCTCCAAACAGCCCCAATTTATGAACCTTCAGCCTTCAGATTAGTTCCCATACAGGCTTCTTTAGGCCTCAAACCTGGTTGAACCTGCTGCTCTCTATCTCCACCTCCTGTCCATGTCACCAATTAAACTAAGGATTTTGCAGCTGTGGTGGCAACTCTGCACATGCTCGGTTTTCAGTGCGTTTGTTTGCTCCATATAACATCTGAGCAGGCCACGTGACTATAGAGTCAAACATGTGGGGCGTATACACAGTGGTAAATGACAGCCCACTCCCACCCTCCTCCTCCATGCCCACTAACCAGCTAAACACAGGGGAGGTGGGATCTTACATATAGATTAATGGTGGCTTCACCTCCCTCTTATTCAAAGTCACAGGCTGGAGGGGCGACACAGAGCCTGTGACTGGCAGAAATCCACCCACACCATATTGTTTCCACAAAATAGTAAAGATTTGATTTTAAATATATATTTTTATGACAATATAAAACAGATTATTTATTATATTTATTTTTACTCTGTATTCTGCAATAGTTCCAATATTATAGAATGCCAAGACAGCTCGGCTTTTTAATCCTTATCCATCATGTATTTTATGAGTGTGTGTGTGTGTACATATACAATCATGTATGATTATCGTATGTAATTTATATGTCCATTTGGTATATTTATAATAATATGTCAGCCTATGTACATATGGCTGTTGTCAGGTCACCTTGAGGCGAGGTGACAGATGCACACCGTAGGGATCAGGAGTGCACCGCAAGGTTGTGGACCCTATGGCTGACTGCTGCAGACGGGAGACAGATCCCACCGAGGTTAGAGCGTAAGATTCCCTGGGGCGCGGAGTCTAAGAGCTAGCAGGTGTTCACCAGAGCCTCTAGTGGTGAGGATGGACTTGGCTGCAACTGGCTCCGGGTCGCGACCCCCAGGGTCCCCCAGCTCACACCCACAGTAGGCAACAGGAGGACAGGGATAGTGAGGGATAAAGCCAAGGTCGGGGCCACAAGCAGACAGGAATAGTCAGGGACACACCAATAGGTCAGGATCACAGGCAAACAGGGATAGTCAAGGACACGCCAAAGTCGGTAACGGAACAACAGGAGAGCACACGGCAGGTAACAGGAAGCTAAACACACAAAGGAGTACACAATGGTTGATCAGCAGGGTTGGCCTGCAGTGCACAGGTTAATATAGAGTTCTCTGATAGGAGCTAGGGTGGAGTCATACCAGAGGATGGATTACAAAAGCAGTCAGGTGAGGGTCGGCTGGTCTCTAGAGATGAACACATGGAAACAGGTAAGCAGACAAACTCTATTGCATAACCATGACAGCTGTGTCCTATATACACTTTTTGCAGTAACATACCTCATCTAAAGTCTCACTGTTTTTCTTATTTTTTTGTTAAATATTACCTCTTGCCTCTCTTCCCAATTCATATACAAGAAAAAGTATATAATACACAATATCATATTTATTGATATCAAATGTCAAAACTACAAAGTTTTTTTTTTTTCTTTTTTTTTTTTTATCTCCAGCCCAGCCAGCTATTAAAACTTCAACTAGCTATAATTCCTAATCAGTCAATTTCCTCTAATCACAGGTTTGATGTTTTCATATCTGAAATCCGTTTGTGGGAAGGAAAACTCCAACAAAGCCGATGATCATCATCAGACAAAACATGCTTTGAGATGATCATATCTGTATTTACTCCATCAGGCAAAAAATGATAATAGTGACAGAATGAGATTTAGAGATTTTTACAAAGCAATGTGTCGTTTCGAAATCCCCCATTGTGTGTGTCTATATTCAGCTTTACCGTTTTTATAATGTCCTGGTCTCCACCTGAGGATATCCTGACAACTAGGGTTGCACCAAAAATAGTATCGGTATCAGTGCCGATACCGTGTATTTTCACAAGTACTCGTGCAAATGCACCGACACCTGAAACCCATACTTTCCGGCTCGGTTCTTTGAGCTGTCAGTGGGTCTCCCCTGTTGACAGCTGAAGTGTTAAAGAGGAAGTAAACGTTCCCACTCTGATGCTTCTTTTCATTTAGTCCATTATAATAAGTAATTATCAAACTATAACCGCTGTAATCCAGCCCAAATCACATATTACTTACTGTTTAAAGAAACTTTTTTCCAGGGGGTTAGGCAGCGCCATCTTAAGTATTGTATTCTGAGTCCACAGTGGAGTGTATTTCCGCCGTTACATTGAGCACTTCCTGTACTGATAACCAAGCCTCCTTCTCAATCCAACATTTCTATGGCAACCCTGCTTCCCTGTTCATAGCTGACTTGTTTTATTTCATAGTATTTACTTGTACCGATTATCTAGTGTTTGCATTTGTCAGTCTTATCAGCTTCAGCTGATAAGTCTGCAGTAATGCTGTCCCATTCCCTGCTTTACACTGCATGTGAGGTCACATGGGGTGTAGGAGGAAGCTCTGAATGATTTTGCAGTCTCCTGGGATTTCAGTGTTGTGTGCCATAGTAATTCCTGATAATAGATAGACCAAGTACACAGAGTGTACCGTAAATCAGGGGAGAGCTGGGCATGCTCAGTGACATCATTCTAAAGAAGAAAAAAGGATTACAACAATATTAAGCAGGTAAGGAGATATCTACAAGCAGTGTTAATTAGGGTTTTTAATGCTGATTTACATGGGATAAAGTTGTGGGGGAGGGTTTACAACCACTTAAAAGAGGTTCGGTAATTGGAGCTGTCAAAAAAAAAAGCAGCCAGCAATGTTTATTAACAACATTGCTCAGCCACTGAAACACTAAAATAAAAAGAAACATTGTTTCATTTTGAATCCTTCTGTTTCCTCATCTGCAAATCAAAGGGATGAACAAATGTTCCTCTGTTTAATCCCTTATAAACCCTTAATTTATGCTAATCAGCCTTAATTAACTCCCTATTCTCCTCCATTTAATTATTTTCCTGCTTTTTTTTTTTTTTTTTTTTGTTCACACATCTATTTTATAAATGATAAACAATTAAAACATTTTTACACATATATATATATATATATATATATTAACATATATTTACACATTGAAAAAGCGCAAAATTTAAAGCGGAGGTCTGGCCGTTTAAAAAAAAAAAGTCAGTAACTACAAACGCTGTAGCCGCTGACTTTTAATGAGGACACTTACCTGTCCAGCGAGCCTGCGATGTCGGCCCTCCGAGGCTCATCCGTCCATCAGATTGGGTGCCGGCACAGCCGTCCTAACTAAGTCTAACAGGCAGTGGAGCCTTGCGGCTTCAATACCTATTTCCTACTGCGCATGCCCGAGGCACGCAACGCTTTGTGAATGGCCCTGTTGTATTCTGGGACACACGCATGTCCCAGAATACAATGGGCCAGCTCACCGAAGAGGAGGAAGTGACAGAACAGCGCCGCGGAGTAGTAAGAAGCAGATTAGGAAGACTGCCTAGCAACAGGGGTTTCTGGTAAGTAAAAAAAAAATCAAATTTTTTGTTTTATATTTTTTGTAGAATTTTAATGTCATTTTTTATTTTAGGGTGGACTTCCACTTTAAAAAAAATCTATTTATTTCATTTATAAATAACTTTTCAATGCTTTTGTACCATTGCTGACAGCTGAAGTGAAAACATAACAGTTGCGGTAGGTATCGGTAACTGGTATCGGCGAGTACTAAAAAACAAAGTATTGGTTCGCGTATTCGTTGTAAAAAAAATGGTATCGGTGCATCCCTACTGACAACCCTTATAAAGCAATACGAAAATCTTGTGTTTTTTTTTGTTTGTTTTTTTAAAAAGTCTGCTCCTTTTACAGTAGTGTAGTATGTATTTGCTAACCTTTTTATTCATTTTTTTTTGTAAATTTTATATATTTTTTGCGGTCTGTCTTCCCCACTTCTGTTTTTTCTCCCAGATGGGTGCCCCCCTCTGCAGCGCCGCTCTCAAGGGGGGCACCCATGCGTGTGCACTCCCAACCACTGAGGGGGAGACGCTGGCTGCGCTCGCAGGCACGGGAGCTGCGGCCAAGGATGACGCTGTAGCTCCGCCTCCCATGCCCTTTGATTGGCATGGGAATCTGGAGCTTTATACCGCATCCCCATCTTCACTCCGCATTTGCTCAGCGGAAGATGGGTGTGTCGGGGGGCGGGAATGGGCGGGACTACTGGGAGGTTTGTGTACAGAAGGCTGGGCTAGCTATCGAGGACTAGGCTTGTTCTCCATCAAGCAGGCAGGGAGAAAAGCGCCAATGCACATGCCCGATGCCGCTAGGCATGTCGTGACTTGCAGTTCACAAAGAGCTATGATGTAGGGGCCGGGAGCGCGTTATGAGGAACATAAACAAAAAACATAAAATTCAACAAAAACATTTTGGGGAAAAACAAATATAGATTACACATGGTTGTACTTTATATTGCAGAAATCTGAAAAAAGTACCTACCTATACAACCCCTTTAAAGTGGATGTAAAACCCACGTTTTTTTTTTTTTGTTTTCTTTTATGTCATAATGTAGAGTATACGATTTCCTACCATTTGAGTTCAGTCTTGCCACAAAGAGTTAATCCATCTCTGCGCAATCCTCTTCTATTGTTCAGTGAGATAAATCTTGACAAACGGAGAAAAACTTTGTCAAATCCTCCCCCTTGCTGTGGGTGACAGGTGATTTACATATCTCGTGCACTAGCCTAAGAGACATGCGTTGTTATTTAATTCCCTCTCACTCCTTTTTCTGTTGCTCTGCAAGGATTGGCTGTTCCACACCTCAGCATGATTTGGCATGCTGAAGTCATGTGGGGACTTTTCTGGTTTTTGACTGGATGTTAGTGATCATAGCAGAAGTTCAGTGTAAGAAATACACAGGAGAAAATGCATGTTGATAAGGGGAGTGTGGAGGTGGGCGGGGAGTCTACTGACATCATGACTCCACCCACTGAGCCCTGGAAACCAGACCCACCCACAGAATCTTCAGTTTTTCGGGTCTCATAGCAGACAGAGGGGAGACATTTGACAGATAATTATACATGCAGGAGGCATGTATATCCTTCTAGATAACCAATATCGCAGTAGTTTAGAAAGGATGAGAAAGGATGAGAGTGGGTTTACATCCACTTTAAGGCTGCAATCTCAGAATTTGGTTAGATGGAGAAAACGGTGAAATGACCCTGTGTAGATATTAGTACTGGCCCATATATGAACCAAGTACAGCAACGGAGTATAATGTTAAGATCCATCTGGATGGCTATAGCATGATCTGCACTGCAAACATGCTGGTAGCCACTGAATGGCAAATGTTTGCTATAGTAGGTATGATTGTACAATGGCTACACCTCTCCATCTGTACCGAGATCACAGAGCTCCTTTTTCCCACCACAGTCACTTTGATTGACGGTACCATCACGCCACACCCATAATAACATCATCTCCATCATCTGGGCCCAGCGATGAGCAAACTTCACAATAAGCAAGCATTCCCAGATCTCTATGTATGTTGTATCAAACATTTGGCAGAACACAACAAAAGTTACCAATATTGCTGATAACTTCAAATACCTTCATATACTCTATAATACCAAAAGTATTGGTACACCTACACGCATATGAATTTTAATGGCATCCCAGTCTTAGTCCGTAGGGTTCAATATTGAGTTGGCCCACCCTTTGCAGCTATAACAGCTTCAACTCTTCTGGGAAGGCCGTCCACAAGGTTTAGGAGGGTGTCTATGGGAATGTTTGACCATTCTTCCAGAAGTGCATTTGTGAGGTCAGCCACTGATGTTGGGCGAGACGGCCTGGCATGCAGTCTCCGCTATAATTCATCCCAAAGGTGTTCTGTCAGGTTGAGGTCAGGACTCTGTGAAGTCCAGTCAAGTTCCTCCACCCCAAACTCGCTCATCCATGTCTTTATGGACCTTGCTTTGTGCACTGGTGCGCAGTCATGTTGGAACAGGAAGGGGCCATCCCCCAAACTGTTCCCACCAAGTTGGCAGCATGAAATTGTCCAAAATGGCTTGCTATGCTGATGCCTTAAGAATTCCCTTCATTGGAAGTAAGGGGACAAGCCCAACCTCTGAAAAACAACCCCACACCATAACCCCACCCCCCCCTCCACCAAATGATTTGGACCAGTGCACAAAGCAAGGACCATAGAGGCATGGAGGAGCGAGTTTGAGATGGAGGAACTTGACTGGCCTGTACAGAGTCCTGACCTCAACCTAATAGAACACCTTTGGGATGCATTAGAGCAGAGACTGCGAGCCAGGTCTTCTCGCCCAACAACAGTGCCCAACCTTACAAATGAGCTTCTGGAAGAATGGTCAAAAATTCCCATAGACACCCTCCTAAACCTTGCGGACGGCCTTCCCAGGAGAGTTGAAGCTGTTGTAGCTGCAAAGGGTGGGCCAACACAATATCGAACACTACGGACTAAGACTGGGATGCCGTTAGACAGGTGTCCCAATACTTTTGGTAATCTACTGTATATAACCACATACATACCATAAAACAAAGTAACAAATGCCCCTGATTTTTTAAGATCTAATGCCTTATGCTAGGAATTTTTACATGCATTTTTGTATTGACTTTGTACGCTAGATTCAATTCATGATGCCGTTAATAAGCTGGGCTTTTACTGTTAGCCAAATTATTATTTTTTGTAATAAAACATAATTTCGTCTTTGCAGTTATAAATCTTATGTACCTCTTACCTTCCCTGTGAAGTGAATGTAGTTGAGCCACTGCCTGCAGTCATTCAATGAAATCCAGCAACGGTTACATTGAGTGTATGATTACTTCTGGATTAACACCGCATTGACGTCAATCGAGTTACAGAGTTCCAGTTTAAAGCTTTGATTGCTCCTTTTGCTGAATTATACCATATATATATATATATATATATATATATATATATATATATATATATGTATATATAATTAACAGAAAAATCTTTTAGTGTTTTTTTTTTCTAAGCTGCGTAAAAACATCTTCTACAGTTTTTAATGGCCCTGTACACACGGTCGGACATTCCGACAACAAAATCCATCGGATTTTTTTAGACGGATTTTGTGCAAAACTTGTCTTGCATACACACGGTCGGACAAAGTTTTCGGAAAATCTGATCGTTCTTAACGCGGTGACGTCAAACACGTAGGGCGGGACTATAAACGGGCCAGTAACCAATAGCTGTGGTCTCTTAATTTATTCTGAGCATGCGTTGCACTTTGTCCGTCGGAATTGTCTACACACGATCGGAATTTAAACGATCGGATTCTGTTGTCGGAAAATTTTAGATCCTGCTCTCAAACTTTGTGTATCGGAAATTCCGACGGAAAAAGTCTGATGGAGCCCACATACGATCGGATTTTTCCGACGACACGATCCGATCGCACATGTTCCGTCGGAAATTTCTGACTGTGTGTACAGGGCAGAAGTCTTTAATTTAATTTAAACCTGTAATGGATAACTCCAGGCTATGACTAAATACATATACATGGTCTGTCCAGAAAGTATACAGCCATGTAATATGAAAAATAGAGACATTTATTGAATATATTTATTATTATATGTATTATCTTGCTGAGACCTTCCCGGACCTTCTTCTGGTGTGGAGAACCAGGCGACTTCCATCGGAGCAACCGGGAAAGATCATAGCTGCAGCCCAACTTCAGATATAACCTTCTTGAGGAAATGTGGTTCATTGGTAGAAGTTTGAAGAAAGTCATTAGTAACTGTAGCACAATGTTCCCTCTGCTCTGGTACACATTTCATACCAAGATGGATCAAAATCTCAGACAGTCGTTTTTGGAATCCACAGAACAGCTTCTTCTCTCACTGTCAGTTGCCTATACTTGATTGCAGCCCGTACACGTTCAACATGGATCATTTTCAACAGATTCTCTACTGTGACGGAACTGCTTGGTACTCCAATTAGGAGCTTCCCCCAAACAGTGCCTCCTGCCCTCCAAATCGTTCCAGCAGACTAGGAGCTAGTACTAGTCCTGTTAACCCAAGCATCATACACAAGATGTTGAGGTAGAACCAAAAGAATGACTGTTTATTGACCAGAAATTCAGGTTTTTATACACTTGAAAAGTAGGTTAGTCACCACATAAACAATCAAACCAAATATTTACCCAAAACATCACACAATGGTTAGATAACGAAGCAGAGTTTACACAAGGCTAATTCCATCATTTAGGATCCTCCAAGAGTTAGCCAAATTAGCCAACAGACAGAAACAATAGGTGACTCAACTAACAATGGGAATTTAACACCTAGAAAGGCACACAATGGGAGAGACATACTTAATAAACACATAACACCTTAATAAACAGACAATAGCAGGAGAACCCCAACATCAGGTTGCTTGAGCTGATTTTATTAACATCTGCTCTGAGTCTCGCAGTCTGAAGCAGTCATTGCTGGTTTGGGCCTAGAGATCCCAAATATGTATATGGATCCTCCAGTTCTGTGTGTTTTGAGGAAACATGGACTAGAATTACAAGCAAGACCACTCCAAGGGTTCCCCAGGCACACACCTCCCAAAGAGTAGTGTACCCTTAAAAGTAAGAACCCATAGTCAGTAATCAAGAGGCTAGCCTGCAGTCCCCTCCAAAAAACCCTGTCCTGGTTAAGTGCGTCACATCTACCATCTTTAAAGCATTGGGGCCACCCTTTTATTTGCACTGCACTCATTTCATAGTCTTCGCCCCCCTATTCTGGATCACCCAAATAGTTTCCATCATCTAGTGCTCCTACTGACTAGTACAGTGAAGTCATCATTGTTCACACATTCCAGTCCACTCTCCTTGGCTGCTGTGTTACAATGATGACCGTTCTCATTATATTAACAATGGCTGGACTTTTTCTGGACATGCCACGTATATTTGAACTGTCTTACCTTCCAAAAGATTTTTAATTCTGTTCATTTGATCTGGTGATCAAAATGTCTCAGAAGAGAGCACAGAAACATCACAGACCTCCCTTGCAAACAACACTGCTCTAAAGCAACACAGCCTAGTCCAAGAGCTGCCCCAGCCTGGGATTGGACAATTTGGGTACTGCAGCACTACAAAAAGCTCATGGCTTCTGTGCCCTCCCCTCCTGTAAGCATGTTTACAATGTTAGACTGACAGATCTATGAAAAACAAATAGTTCCTTACACAGGAGTAGGGAAGTAGTAGGGAGTAGTTCCCTACACAGCAAGTGGCTAATTTCAAACAATGTTCAGCTAATTATGCTTGCTCTGGGTAAAAACACAGTAAATTATTTTCTAAAAAATTGTGTTTTCTGTCTGCCTGGATTACAGCCAATATTACAATGAGTTCTGTGAATGGGCAAGGGGAAATAAGGGGCGGATAAATGATACGGGGGTATCTGTGCATGAGACCCACAGCAATCATAGCCACAGGGGCCCAGAAGTATATTGAGATGATGAAAGTTTACAAGAATGGGCAGTGATCCTGGTCGTTGGATACACCTCGTAAGAGGTAACTTTTTTTCTACTTCACAGTTTTAACTAAGGCTAGCCACACATGGATCTTCTTTTTCAATCAGCCGGCAGGTCTGATCGGGAAAAAAAAACCCAGTGTATTCCCCCATCCACACAAGCGAGGTGGATGGAGGAATCCTTCCCACTGTGTCAATGTATTCTGATAGTGGGGCTCCTTTACTGTCAGAATACACCAATCATCAGCTGCGCCCAATGGATTGCAGCTGCTGATTGACAAAGCGTTTCCAACAGTCCCGTTCAACAAAAGTTGATCCATGACCATGGATGGATTTAAATTTGGCTGGGACCCTGCTGAACTGGCGGAATTTCGGTCCATCTTTGACCAGTTTAAGAGCCCTTTGCCTAGAGTTCTGTTTTAAATTCTACCTTTAATTAGTACACCTACAAGTGTTTTTTTTCAAAGGAATTTTTTTTTTTTAATCTGCATTGAGGTTATTTGGCCACTTGATGCAAATAGTGCTTAGAGGGGTTTTTCAATTGACTGACTGTGTGACTCTTGGGAATAAGTGCTGAGTGTCTTGTTAAATATACATGTGGGAAAATAGTATTCACACTCATTTGAAGTGCTATATGAAGTAGCAAAAAGGGGACTGATTGTGTTGGTATATTTATATTATTATAGGAAACCTGTATTGGGGGAAATAACAAGGCTGCCGCTACTGATCTCATAAAAATATGCTAATTATCTGGCTATCTCTGGTTTAAATACTTTGCTCCACGGACTTGGAACAAATACAACAGTCAAAGTAAAGTCCAAACTTCCTGTAATAGGTAGTCAGTCACTAAGATCCCAACACAACCCTACCTATTTGCACATCATGCAAGCAATAGACATGTGAGATTAGTTTAGTACAAAACGAAAATTCGTCCGAATTTCCGGAAATTCGTACATTTGTACGAACCCCAAGCAAGATATAAAAAGTAATCTGCGCTATTCAGAAAAAATAATTTTTTTAAAAATGTATATAGATTCCCTACAAGCAGCAACTCCAATCGTAATACTCCGATATAATAAACTAAATAAGGCTGCTTTCACACTGGGGCGGTATTCAGGCGTTACAGCGCTAAAAATAGCGCCTGTGTAGCGCCTGAAAAAAAACGGCCCCTTTAACTCCAGTGTGAAAGCCGGAGGGCTTTCACACTGGAGCGATGCGCTGGCAGGACGGTGAAAAAAGTCCTGCTAGCCGCATCTTTGCAGCGGTGAAGGAGCGGTGAATACACCGCTCCTACCCATTGAAATCAATGGGACACCGCGGCAATACCGCCGGCAAAGCGCCGCTGCAGCGGCGCTTTGCGGGCGGGTTTAACCCCTTTTCGGCCGCTAGCGGGGGTTAAAACCACCCCGCTAGCGCCCGCACACCGCCGCTAGAACGACGGTAAAGCGCCGCTAAAAATAGCGGCGCTTTACCGCCGACGCTGCTCCCGCCCCAGTGTGAAAGCAGCCTTAGTGAAAAAAGTGAGCTGCGCTAAAAAAACAAAAAACTAAACTCAACTCAAAAAAAACTCAAATCACACACATATTGAAAAATCTATAATCCCAAAAGGAAAATAGTGACAAAAAAGATGCAGATAGCTTAAAGAGGAAGTAAACCCTGATGGGTTTACTTCCTCTTTTTTTCCCTGCAAAGGTAAAGCATAATGGACTACTATGCATCGCATAGTAGCCCATTATGTGTCACTTACCTGACACAGGAGCCAGCGAAGTCGCCGCTGATCCCTGTAGTCCGCCGCGTCCATCTTGCTGGTGGCGTCTCGCAGCTCCGACCAATGACAGCGGCGAAGCCGCGATGACGTCACTCCCGCGCATGCGCACGGGAGTCGCGCCTCGCAGCTCCGCCGCTGTCATACGGCGAGGCCGCGATGACGTCACTCCCGCGCATGCGCACGGGAGTCGACAAATTTGGCAAATCCATTCTTGGACTTGCCGCATTTAGTGCGCATGCGCGCCGCTGTCTACGGCGCATGCGCCGTAGACAGCGGTGCCCATTTTCGGGCAAATATCTCCTAAACCATATAGGTTTAGGAGATATTACTTGGACCTACAGGTAAGCCTTAATCTAGGCTTACCTGTAGGTCAAAGTTGTTTGGAAGGGTTTACTTCCATTTTAAATTTCTTTTAAATAGATTATATCAGTGAGTAATATCTTAAACATATAGGTGAGAGTTAAAAAATCACCAGTGCCAATAATATAATTAGCATAAATGTATATGTCCCTTGTGCATAAAAATTGCATAAATTATTAATAAAGCACACAACACCAACTAGTTATGAATATGCAAAAGACTAAAAAAAGAAATTGGATAGGAATAAAGTCAATAAAAGTCCCAGAGAAAACAATCAAAAGATGGTGATGATTCTTCCAAAGTGAAGATATGGAGTTGGCATCCACAATATTCTGCGTTAAAAGAGATCCAAGAAATCACCTCCACCAGTGAAAGGGGGCCGCTTACCAGAATTTTAGATCTCAGTATCAGTGAGATCAACAAGGCAAAAGCACAGGAGTTCTGGATGAGCCGTCACATGAGCCACACTAACTTTATCCTTGATGTAAGCCTCCAGACGCGGAACGAAGGTGTCATATATCATATAAAGAAGCAGAAAGGCACTCGCATAGCGTAAAACCTCTTACTTTAATAGATAATAAAATAAATAATATTGCACTCACATGTATAAAGAAGGAAACGATCGTGTAAAAAGAAAACGAGCCGGCTACGGTGTGCTGACGTCACCGCGTTCTACGCCTAACCCGGAAGTGCGGGCGGCACACGAGAGCCGGCCGGCTTGTTTTCTTTTTACACGATCGTTTCCTATTGTGGGTGCCAACTCCATATCTTCACTTTGGAAGAATCATCACCATCTTTTGATTTCTCTGGGACTTTTATTGACTTTATTCCTATCCAATTTCTTTTTTTAGTCTTTTGTATATTCATCATAATTAGTTGGTGTTGTGTGCTTTATTAATAATTTATGCAATTTTTATGCACAAGGGACATTTAATTTATGCTAATTATATTATTGGCACTGGTGATTTTTTAACTCTCACCTATACGTTTAAGATATTACTCACTGATATAATCTATTTAAAAAAATTTTAAGCTATCTTTGCATCTTTTTTGTCACTATTTTCCTTTTGGGATTATAGATTTTTCAATATGTGTGTGATTTGAGTTTTTTTTTGAGTTGAGTTTAGCTCACTTTTTTCACTTATTTGTACGAATCCGAAATAAGAATTTTTATGCATACGAATTCCATACGAAATACGAAATTTCGCTTACGATCTTCGGAATCCAAATTCATAACGAAAATTCTTAATTGTTACAAAAAGTTAACAAACCTAAAAGTGAAAACCCAGGAAGTCAGCACAGCACAGGGATGGTGGGAACCCCTCATAATGATAAATTCATCATAACAAAAATTCGTAATTGTTACGAAAAGTTAATGAACCTAAAAGTTAAAACCCCAGGAAGTCAGTACAGGGATGGTGGGAACCTTATGGGAATTTCTATGCTTACGAATTTCATACGAAATTTTGTTAACGAATTTCGGATCCAAATGAACAGAAACATGACTGGTGTTTTGTGCACCAATCAGAGGAAGTCAGCACAGCACAGGGATGGTGGGAACCCCTCATAATGATAAATTCATCATAACGAACTTTCGTTATTTTTACGAAAAGTTAACGAAACTAAAGGTTAAAAACCTAGGAAGTCAGCACAGTACAGGGATGGTGGGAGCCCCTCATAATGATAAATTCATCATGATGAAGTTTACGAATCTAACTAACATTCGTATTTCATACTAATCCGAATTTAATTTCGTACACAAATTACAAAATACGTTTTTTTTTTTCGTACGGAATGAAACTAAACTAATTTTTTGATGGCGCCCATGTCTAGCAAGCAATAGGTGGCTGTTGAATCAGTTTGGACCATCCGGTCAGATTTTAACTTGAGGTTTTGACTTCCAACTAGAAGGTAGTAAGCACCAGGCAGTCCAAGAAAATATTTAGGAGTGTGCCTTCCATCTTTAGGCATTGCCAACATAGGGATGACAACTGGGGGTTGAGTTTTGTACCACTTGAGGAGTTTTTTTTTTTTTTTTTTTTGCTGTCTGTGTCGCTATTCTGGAAAGTTACTATATCTATTTGTCCTGGTGAGCACTGTTTCCAGTGTAGAGAGGGGAAACCCAACAGTTTTTGAGTTGTCTCTAGAAACAGGAGGTATGGTGAACTCTTCCAATGGGGGCACCTATTGTTACTGGCTAAAATCTCACATGGTAGTGCAAAGCATGTGGAAAGGTGGAGCTGACACACACATTTTGAAAAAAAAATGCACACACAATGAACTCACAAGGGTAGACGAGACACACAATATGGCAAACAAGTTGTACAATACCCCAAAAATAACTAGCCAAATAGCCATACGAGTGGAGAATTTGCACTGAATTCTTTTTCAAGGTATGGGGACCAGCAAGGAGCCAGGAGGACCTTTTCTTACCATAGCTGATGCTATATAACAAAACAGCAGCTGTTTCCTTCTACTACTGCTGGGATTTTCACTATTCTCCGTACAGCTATAGAAAGTTTATGGGACCAAATAAACCTGGTACAGCTGCAGGGACGATCAAAATTTAAATTGCTGTAGGTTATTTGCCATTTGAAGGACTCTTTCTCTGTTATCATTAATGTCATGTTGCCCCAATCCCTATTTTTTTCTTACCAAGCAACCCATGTATAATTTAAAACATCAGCTGTGGAATGTTTGGAGGATGCTTAAGATGCCCAGAAATGACCGGTATTTATTTAATAACAGTGCTCCTGATTTTGAACATTACTTTTGATAGTTAGGTCAGTTCGGATCTCCTTGAAAGTAATAACGAGTGCTTCTGTTGGTTTGAGGCACCCATAAAGACACGGGGAGATTTTTCAACTCACTAGAAAATCTTTCTGTGATTTGGACTTTTCTTTTTTTATTCTTTTTTTTTTTTTTTAAATTGTTAATGTCGGAAACTTTTTACAAGCAACAAGGGATGATATATCGGCAAAGAACAATTGACAAGAATTATTCCATACATTACTCTATCACATCTAAGCCCTTGTACACACGGTCGGACATTCCGACAACCAAATCCGTCGGATTTTGTCCGACGGATTTTGTCCGAAACTGTTGCATACACACGGTCGGACAAAGTTGTCGGAAAATCCCATCGTTCAGAACGTGATGACGTTATTTCGTTACGACGGGACTACGTTCAGGCTAGTAGCCAATAGCTTTGATGTAGGAATTTGATCTGAGCATGCGTGGCACTTTGTCCGATCGGAATTCTCTACACATGATCGGAGTATGTCCGATCGGAGCATTTTGTCTGAAAATTTTACCAACAAGTTGGAAAACTTGATACTCCGACAGAGACAGTCCGATGGAGACCACACACAGTCGGAATATCCGACAAAATGGTCCGATTGGACAGATTCCGTCGGAATCTCCGACCGTGTGTACAAGGGCTTACACACCATATTCAGACCAATACAAGAAGGTATACAGATAACCATATCACTTCTGTGAACATCAGAGAGGTCCCTTTGGAACAATCATATTACCCGTAAATAGTGGATGGTGGGCTTTACCCCTCCTTGGTCAGTACAATTGTGAATTAAGTGTTGCGCTAAAAGAATACACACAGTATAACATAAATACAATAAAATTATGTGTGAAAATAAAAAGTATTATACAATAAATTCATATGTGATTATCCAGTCTGCTCTTATGCCTTGTACACACGAACAAATTTTCTGTCAGAAAACCATCCAAGTTTTTTCCGAATTCCGCTAAAGCTTGACACATGGTCACACAAAAGTTCTCTGAATGTTCGACTGTCAAAAACGTGGTGACGTACAACACTATGACGATCCGAGAAAATTAAGTTCAATGCTTCCGAGCATGCGTCAAATTGTTTCTGAGCATGTGTAGGAATTTTCGCGTGTCGGAATTTGTACAGATAATTGTAATTTTCCGATCGGAACTTTTTCCGACCGAAAAATAGAGTACCTGCTCTCAATCTTTTGCTGGCTGGAATTCTGCCAGCAAAAGTCCGATGGAACATACACACACAGTCGGAATTTTTGACCAAAAGCTCACATCCGACTTTTGCTGGCAGAATTTCTTATTGTGTGTATGGGGCTTCAGGAGTTATCCAGTCAAAGTCCTACATGAAAATAAGTGATCAAGGCTCCACCACCCACACTTTTTGGAAACCCCATTACCATGAGGGTACAGAGGTAAACTTACCAAAAACAGAGGACCCTCTAACTAAAGTGAGGTCAATAATGGCTAATATACTATATTGTCAAAAGTATTGAGACACCTGCCTTTACACGCACATGAATGGCATCCCAGTCTTAGTTCACAGGGTTCAATATTGAGTTGGCCCACCCTTTGCAGCTATAACAGCTTCAACTCTTCTGGGAAGGCTGTCCACAGAGGTTTAGGAGTGTGTCTATGGGAATATTTGACCATTCTTTCAGAAGCACATTTGTGAGGTCAGGTACTGAAGTTGGACGAGAAGGCCTGGCTCACAGTCTCAGCAAATGGGCTTCTGGAAGAATGGTCAAACATTCCCATAGACACACTTCTAAACCTTGTGGATTTCCTCCCAGAAGAGTTGAAGCTGTTATAATATTGAACCCTATGGACTAAAGGCCCAAACACTATTAGATTTTCTGCAGATTTTTGTCTTCAGATTTACAAAAAAACATATAATATGAGGAAAAACCTTAACAGTTTCAATTTGTATGCAATAAGGCAGGCCCTTGTACTACATGATTTTGGTAAATCCGAAGACAAAGATCTGAAGAAAATCTAATCGTGTGTATGGGATCTAAGACTGGGATGCATTAACCACCTCGCGCCCGCCCTATAGCCGAATGACGGCCGTAGGGCAGGCGCGTTTGTCCGGGAGGCCGTCCCTGGATGTCCTAATGTTTACTTCCGCAATGCGCGCCGCCGCGGGCGCGCATCGCAGAAGTTCTGTGTTCGCCGTGTCCCCCCAATCACAGCGGCCGTTTACAGCGCGATCGGCGTGTCCAATGGGAGATGATCTCATATGTAAACATATGAGATCATCTCTCAGCGCCGCTCTCCCTCCTCACACAGACAGCGTGTGAGAGGGGAGAGATGAACGGCTGCAGTGGCAGCCGTTCTGCTTTCCTTTGTAAAAGTAAAAAAAAAAGTGCCATCCTCCCCCAGCAGTGCCATCCATCCTCCCCCAGCAGTGCCGTCCTGCCCCAGTGCCATCCGCCCTAGTGCCATCCACCCCAGTTCTACCTACCCCCAGTGCTACCTGCCCCCAGTGCCACCTGTTGTCAGTGCCATTTGTCCCCAGTGCCATCTGTCATCAGTGCCACATATAAGTGCCATCTGTCATCAGTGCCACGTGTCAGTGCCACGTATCAGTGCCATTTGTCATCAGTGCCACCTGTCAGTGTCACGTGCCATCTGTTGTCAGTGTCACGTGTCATCAATGCCACTTATCAGTGCCATCTGTCATCAGTGTCACGCGTCATCGGTGCCATGTATTAGTGCCATCTGTCATTGGTGGCACGTATTAGTGCCACGTATTAGTGCCATCTGTCTTTAGTGCCACGTGTCTTCAGTGCCACGTATTAGTGCCACGTGTAATCAGTGCCACGTATAAGTGCCACGTGTCATCAGTGCCACGTATAAGTGCCATCTGTCATCAGTGCCACATATTAGGGCCATCTGTCATCAGTGCCACGTGTCATCATTGCCACGTATCAGTGCCATCTGTCATCAGTGTCACGTGTCATTGTCCTGGTGCTTCAAAAGTGTAATAAATAGTCAACAAGTTAGATGTGTAATTTATGTTCCTAGAACACATGATGGCGCTACCTGCATGTTGGGCCTCTCTATGTGGCCAGGCTGTGAAAAAGTCCCACACATGTGGTATTGTAATACTCGGGAGGAGTAGCAGAATTTTTTGGGGGGTGTCATTTGTGGTATACACATGCCATGTGAGAGAAATAACCTATTACAATGACAATTTTGTGGAGAAAAAAAAAGAAAAATCTTAATTTTGCAAAGAATTGTGGGGAAAAAATGACAACATCAAAAAGCTCATCATGCCTCTTACTAAATACCTTGGAATGTCTACTTTCCAAAAAGGGGTCATTTGGGGGGTATTTGTACTTTCCTGACTTGTTCGGGTCACAAGAAGCGAGATAGTCCACCAGTACATCAGATGTGATCAATTTTGTGCGATTCGCACCACACCTTGTAGACTCTCTAACTTTCACAAAGACCAAATAATATCCACTAATTTGGGTTATTTTTACCAAAGACATGTAGCAGTATAAATTGTGGCCAAAATTTATGAAGAAAAATTAATAATTTGCATAATTCTGTCACAGAAACAAAGAAATATGCGTTTTTTTTCAAAATTTTCGGTCTTTTTTCATTTATAGCGCAAAAAATAAAAACCCCCAGAGGTGATCAAATACCACCAAAAGAAAGCTCTATTTGTGGGGAAAAAAAGGACACAAAATTTATTTGGGTACAGTGTTGCATGACTGAGTAATTGTCATTCAAAGTGTGAGAGCACCGAAAGCTGAAAATTGGTCTGGGCAGGAAGGGTGTTTAAGTGCCCAGTAAGCAAGTGGTTAAAGATTATGTGTATGTAAAGGCAGGCGTCCCTATACTTTTGTTAATAGTTTATCTCGACAAAAAAATAAAAATTATGGGGCAGACTCGATGAACCACTTGGTCTTTTTACTGGCATCATTCTTCTATGTTTTTATGACAATTTTATGCAAAAAAAAACTATTTATGATTTTTGGTGCATAGATGTCAGGAACTATGAAACAGACAGAAACAGAAGTACAATCAAATCACACTTGTTTATTAATAAAAATAAAAAGGTAAATAGGAAAAAGCGTAGTCAAGCAAGCCAGAGTCCAGTAGCCAGATCGGGTAGTCAGCCAGTCCAAAGTTCATAAACCAGATCGGGTAATCAGCCAGTCCACACGTCAGGGATCCAAGGAGAGCAACTGCAAGCAGGATGGAAGCCAGGAGGGATGTCAGCAAGCCAGTCTTGAAACAACAGCAGCAGATGGTTCCTAGTGATGTGACCAACGTGAAGGCAAGGAGAGAGTGAGCTGGAAGGCTTTAAATAGGCAGGTCAGATGAGCATCATCGGGAACAGCTGGTAGCTGTGGAAAGAGAAGAGACCTGGCAATTAGCCGACAGCTGAGCGGCCAGCTCAGAGGAGGAAGGGCTAAGCCAGCCCTGACAATAGATAACTATATTAATTGATGACATTTTTGTATTTGCTTGGGATTCAGCTTTAAGCACACATTTACTGTACAATTTAATACAGTGGGGTGCTTCCTACAAATGTTCTTATTAATTTATGTCACATGTGTTGAAAACAAAGCCACAGGCTGAATGCAGCATGTCAGGCCATTTCATGTGGCCCTCACACCTCACCTGCAGCTGTGAAACTCCCCTCGTCACTACCCCCACCTTGTCTCAGAAGCAGAGAGGAGGACAGAATTTCTCCGCCAGATCACACATATTTCCATGCAGGCACAGCTCCCCCCATCTCGCAGTTGTCAGAAGAGATGAGGACAGAACTCCTATAGGTTCTGCACCTCTTCGTGCAGCCTCAGGACCCCCTGTCTCTGCCTTCCCTGGTCTCAGCATTTAGCAGACTCAAGCAGCTGACTCCAGCCCTCCTCTGATCCTCCTCCAGACCTTGCACTTTCTGATTTTCCTGCTTCGTCCTGGCAGCAGCACAAGGTAAGGGAGGCACACTGTGATGTAAGGAAATAAGAAGGAGTTATGACTTCTAAATGGTGGGGGGCTCTTGATCTGATATAAAGGAAGGGGGGGTTGAGTGCTCTCAACATCTGGTCTTACAGATAAAACTGGATCTTTGAGCTTACCCCCCAACTTTCTAAGATGGGAACAAGGGACACCAATTAGCAAAAGTATGTAGGCATAGGACACACGCCCCTGCCACGCCCCCTTAAAGGAGAATTGTACAAAAAACTGATTGGTTAAACCCACAAGTGCTTTTTTAAATCCACTATTTTTTATTGGCTTTTGGAATTTACAAATGCAGCAATTTAGAAATTGGATGAAAGGTTTAGCACTGGGAAACACTTTTTGATGTTGGTAAGTTGATGTAAGTAGTGCATTTTATATACAACTATATAGATCAGTATACAATTGAGGAGGAAAGAGGGACAGAGGGACTTTGTTCCAAATCAGGGACAGTCCTTCGAAATCAGGGAGCTATGCTTTGAGGACAACTATAATGTCCATGCGGCCCACGATTAAATTGAGTTTGACGCCCCTGATTTGAGATATAAATTTCTACAAAATTGTAGGTAAGACAGTGTGCTGCTTTTTAAAAAGAAATCCAGCTAGCAAAAGGTCAAAATATTGTGAGGGTATAATTTTAAATTGCTCATAAATTCAGCGCCAGCAAGAAAGCAGTAAAGTTCTCCTTTTTTCTGAATTCCTATTATCATGAGAAACATGAAGGTAACTTTTAATACCTATATTCTTTACACGATCTTACAAAGAAAGCCAAATTATTACTTTTTCTGTGTTCATGGACGGGGAAGAATCGGATTGCTTTGTAAGGTTTCTGAGCTGCAGAGAATTTTTATTTCGGAGAGGCAGAGCGGCATTGAGCACCTATATGTTTTTAGTCTTTAAACACTCAAAGAATTCAATAATTCTCTGCTTGACTCTGGAGAAAGTCAGAAAGAAAATTCTATTTCCTTCATCAGATAGGAAAGATAATGTATTCCTGCTGAAGGGCCCCCCGGAAGCAGAAGAAACCACATAATAATATTCACTTTAAACGAAGGAAGGTTCAATGTTTAATGCATACCTCTGAATAGATATTGTAACTGAGCCCCCAGGTAGCAGGCTCAAAGTTTGTGACTTATGTAGTTCTTGTGTAACTTCAGTTCTTTGTAAATTTAATCAAACTAAACGAAATGCCTGTTTGCTGCCAGCTACATAAGGCTTACTTTGGCAGCAGTGGCATCTGTTGGCGCTCTTATAGAAGTGATTCAGGTGGGCATAAAGCTGCCCGATCACATCCATGGGTGCTGTAGAACAGCCATCAAAATTTCCATTCGCCTGATATTAGGCAAGTGGAAATAGGCTGAGGGCAAGTGTGGAGCCGCATCGAGGGGGCGGGGACTGCCAGCAGGTGGTGTTAAAGCGGAGGTCCACCCTAAAGTGGACCTTCCGCTCATCGGAACCCTCCCCCCCTCCGGCGCCACAATTGGCACCTTTCAGGGGGGAGGGGGGTGCAGATACCTGTACAGTACAGGTATCTGCACCCACTTCCGGGATAGCTCTCTGCGGAAAGGGGCGTAGATTAAGCCCCTTTCCGCAAGTGCCCGCCCCTTTCCGCAAGTGCCCCGCTGCCTGCTGGGAAACACACAGATCCCAGAGGCAGCGGGGACCGTCCTTATTGCACAGCGCGACTTGCGCATGCACAGTAGGGAACTGGGAAATGAAGCCGAAAGGCTCCATTTCCTGATTCCCATACCCAAGATGGCGGCGGCAGAACTCGAGAGACGATCTAGAGATCGGCTTCGGGTGCCGACATCGCGGGCGCGCTGGACAGGTAAGTGTCACTATTTTAAAAGTCAGCAGCTGCAGTACTTGTAGCTGCTGGCTTTTAAAAAAAAAAAAACGCGGAGTCCCGGTGGACTCCCGCTTTAAACAGGAGCCGATTCTCCTCCCAGCCTTTTCCCCCTGTCATTTTCTTAGCATACAGCGGGATTTGGGGCAAAGCACTAAATGAGGTGGGGGCAGGGTGGGGGGGGGGGGGGGGGTTGGATGGGAGCTGCCAAAGTTTACTTTTTCAATTAACAAGCTGGTGATTGGTTGCTCGGACCACTTAGCAACCAATCCACCAGCTTGTTAATAGGAAAAGTTAACTTTGGTGGCTCCCGCTTACCTGTCCAGTGCTGTGCTCCGCTGTAAGTCTATCTGCATCCTAAATCTGTGAACGTGTCATTCATTGGTTTTCATTGTTTTAATGCCATATTTAATATAGACATGGGCCAAACACCCCCCTGTTCAGTTCGCAGCAGAACTCCTGAACAGGGGAAAATGTTCTAACCCAAAAGGCGAACCCCATTGAAGTCTATGGGAGCAGAACAGGAAAAGTGCCCATTTTGAAGGCTTATATGCAAGTAAATTAAAGGGGTGTGGGAGTCTAGGTATTGCCCTGGGGGACATGTATCAGTATTTTTTTATTTTTTTCATGAGCAGTGATTTTAATTATGTGCTTAAAGTGCAACAATAAAAATTCCTTTAAATATAGTGCCTGGGAGGTCCCCTTAATGTGCCGGTAAAGTAGCGCATCTGTGGCATGCATAAAACATGCTACAGCAAAAATTATATTTCTAAAGAAAAAAAAATAGTCAAATCCCATTTAAAAGGACTCACGGTACCCAGCTATTTAAGAAATAAAGAAAAGATGCCCCCCTATGCCAACATTTTTAATAAAAATGGTGTGGGTCACCTCCTAAAATCTATACCAGACCCTTATCTGAGCATGCAGCTCAGCAAAGGGAAGGGGACAAGTGAGCACCCCCCCTCCTGAATCATACCAGGTCACAAGTCCTCCCAGAATGGGTGGGTGGGTGCTCTTTGGGGCAGTGGGGCTCTACCCCCCGCCCCAAAGCACCTTGTACCCTCGTTGATGGGGACAAGGTCCTCTTCCTGACAACCCTGGGCTGTGGTTGTTGGGGTCTGTGGGCGAGGGCTTATCGAAATCTGGAAGCCCCCTTTCACAAGGGGGCCCCCAGATCCTGCCCCCCCCATGTGAATGGTTATGGAGTACATTGTACCCCTACACATTCACCAAAAAAGTGTCAAAAAGTAACAATTACAAGAAACTAATTTTGACAAGTCCTTTATTAAAAATACAAAAATAGTGTCCCTCAATGTAAATCCATCACGATGCCCGCCACACCCGAATAATAGACGGGAAAAAAAACAATCCGCCTCCTGGGAGGCTTCCCGCTGACTGCCCGCTCTGACGGTTCTTATATAGGCAAGGGGCGGGGCCACCTGGCTACAGCACCTGGTGGCACCGCCCCTTCTGACATTAAGTGACGAACCGTTCGCCCATCCCTAATTTAATATAGCATTAAAATATTTACTTAACAAAGCAGTAATGATGTGTACAGTGCCTATAGTAGCCAATCATATTGTATCCTTATTTTATTTATCACATTCAGATCCAGTGGCGGCTGTTGCTCAATAATTCAGGGGGTGCCAACCCCCCCGACGGGAGACCCTCCCTTCCCAGGGAAATGAATGCGGGGAATGCCCACCCCCCCCCCCCCCGACAGACAACCTCCTTACCTCCTCACTCCCATCTCCCCTCCCCTGTCCAAGCCGTTGGTGAGCCGATTTAATGGTGGCTGGTGGGTCTGTGGCCCCTCTCCTCCTGCAATGCTCTCCGCTCTCCTCCTCCCTCCTTCTCTAATAGACCCCTGATGTCCCATTAAAGAGAAACTGTCACTTTAATGGAGCTACCACATAGGAAGCTATCACATAAGCATGAAGATAGTCTTTTTACTCCTTTATTGACCTAAACTCTGCGGGAAGCTGTGCAAAGGAATTGTACGTCTGTCGTATGAGTGAAGCAAGGAAAGAGTTAATCCCTTACTTGTGGCCTCTGCCACACAAGACACCGAGCTGTGAATCCAAAGGGCTTCTACAGACAAACACCGGGTACTGCAGTGCATCTGGCACGTGTTTGAATTTCCTGCTCTGATGGTCATGTTTTCTTCAGAGGAGAGGAGATTAAGGAAGGAATTTAAGAGACAGATCAGCAAGAAGCATTAAAAGGTATTTTAAAGTGTATGTCAAGGCAAAAAAATATATACTGCACATATATTTGGTACAGCTATGGAATACAAGCACATTTCCTCATGGGTTATCCCTCTAAACACCTTCCTTTTTGACATGACAACACAGTGAGTTTTTAGCTCTTAATTCCATAGCATGTGGTGTCAGCCCTGCCTACTTTATTTCTGGTACATAAAAACAAAAAACAAAAAAAAAACACAGACCTCTATTCATCTTCCTCCTCCATCTTCATATCTTCTCCTTTCTCCTAATCTCTATACACCCTCCTTATCTCCCCCCCTCCTCTTCTCCATAGCCACTCCTTATCTCCTCCCCCTTCACATCGCCATAACCCCTTCTGATCTCCTCACCTCCTCATCCTCATAACCCCTCCTTACGTCCCCCCCCTCTTCATCTCCAACCATCCTGCTTATCGTCCACCGTTCTCATTTCCATAACGCCTCCTCATCTTCATAACCCCCTTTATCACTTTCCCCTTCTAATCTCCATAATCAGTCCTTATGTCCTCCACCCTCTTGATCCCTTTACCCCCCTTCCCCCCATCTCCCCCTCTTCTTTATAACCTCTTATTCCCTCCCACCTCTTCATCTCCATACCTCCATCTTATCTCCTACCCTACTCATTTCCATAACCCATCCTTATCTTCTCATCTCCATACCTCCATCCTATCTTCCACCCTCCTTATCGCCATACCTCCTTCTTATCTCCTATCCTCCTGATCTCCATAACCCCTCCTTATCTCCTTATCTCCATACCTTCATTTTATCTCCTACCCTACTCACCTCCATAACCCCGCCTTATCTTTTCATTTCCATACCTCCATCCTATCTCCTACCCTCCTCACCTCCATCCTGTTTCCTACCCTCCTCACCTCCATACCTCCATCCTATCTATTACCCTACTTATCTCCATAACCCCTCCTTATCTCCATACCTCCATCATATCTCCTACCCTCCTCACCTCTATAACTCCTCCTTATTTCCTCATCTTCATACTTCCATCTTATTTCCTACCATACTCATCTCCATAACCCCTCCTTATCTTCATAACTCCATTCTATCTCCTATCCTCCTCATCTCCATACCTCCATCTTATCTCCTATCCTCCTGATCTCCATAAGCCCTCCTTATCTCCATACCTTCATTTTATCTCCTACCCTACTCATCTCCATAACCCCGCCTTATCTTTTCATTTCCATACCTCCATCCTATCTCCTACCCTACTCGCCTCCATAACCCCTCCTTATCTCCATACCTCCATCGTATCTCCTACCCTCCTCACCTCTATAACTCCTCCTTATTTTCTCATCTTCATACTTTCATCTTATTTCCTACCATACTCATCTCCATAACTCCATTCTATCTCCTATCCTCCTCATCTCCATACCTCCGTGTTATCTTGTACTCTACTAATTTCTATAACCCCTCCTTATCTCCATACCTCCATCTTATCTCCAACTCTCCTATCCATACCTCCATCTTATCTCCTACCCTCCTCATCTCCATAACGCCTCCTTATTTCCTTCACCACCTCATCTCTTTTACCTTACCTATCTCCTCCCACCTCCTCATCTTTATAACCTCTCCTTATCTCCTCTTTGTCACCATAACCCTATCTTACTCCTCCTAATCTCCAAAACCCCTTATCTTAACTCCCTCTTCAATTTTATAACCCTCCTTATCGTCTCCCCCTCCTCATTTCTATATAAGGGGGCCTTATCGGCTCCCCCTTCCTCATCCCAATAACTCTTCCTTATCCCCTATTCTTATTTCCATAAACTACTCCTTATTTCCTCCCTCTCCTCATCCCCACAACCCATTCTTATATCCCCCCATATTACCTCTCTTTATCTCCATAACCCCCTCATATCCATAGACCATCCTTGTCCCCATAACCTTTCCCTATCTCTCCCTTCTCATCTCTATAACCCCTTCTCATCTCCTTCCCTTCTCATCTCCATTATCCCTCCTATATCCCCCCCCCCCCCCCCCCCACTCTTCTCTATAATCCCACCTTGTACCAAAGCAAACTGCACAGGAAGTTAGCAGCTCACAAAATTTCTGACAAACTCAAGAATTATTTTTTGCATTTATCAAACAGATATAACAGAACACTTTGGTATATTTAGCAGACCCGACGGGAACAAATAAGAGCAGTTCATTGTTAGAGGTCACATACACTTTAAGGCTGCCAGTTTGTACTGAGTCATATTTCTCAACAGCTCTCGCTCAGAGAGCAGCAGTACAGACACTATATTGCCAAAAGTATTGGGACGCATGCCTTTACACGCACATGAACTTTAAAGGCACCCCAGTCTTAGTCTGTAGGGTTCAATATTGAGTTGGCCCACCCTTTGTTGCAGCTAAAACAGCTTCAACTCTTCTGGGAAGGCCGTCCACAAGGTTTAGGAGTGTGTCTATGGGAATGTTTGACCATTCTTCCAGAAGCGCATTTGTGAGATCAGGCACTGATGTTGGACGAGAAGGCCTGGCTCGCAGTCTCCACTCTAATTCATCCCAAAGGTGTTCTGCGGGTTGAGGTCAGCACTCTGTGCGGGCCAGTCAAGTTCCTCCACCCTAAACTCACTCATCCATTTTTTTGTGGACCTTGCTTAGTGCACTGGTTCAACTCATTTGATGGAGAGGGGATTTTGGTGTGGGGTTGTCTTTCAGGGGTTCCTGTTAAAGGGGAACTCTTATGCCGCGTACACACGAGTGGAATTTCCATCAGAAAAAGTCAGACGGGAGCTTTTCATCTAATATCCTGATCGTGTGTATGCCTCATCTGACTTTTTACGTCGAAAATTCTGACGGACCTAGAAAGAGAACATGTTCAATTTTTTTCAGACGGAACCAATTCTTGTTGGGAAAACCGCTCATCTGTATGCTGTTCCGACGCACCAAAAACGACGCATGCTCTGAAGCAAGTACGAGACAGAAGCTATTGGCTACTGGCTATTGAACTTCCTTTTTCTAGTCCCGTCATACGTGTTGTACGTCACCGCGTTCTTGATGGTCAGACTTTGGTGTGACCGTGTGTATGCAAGACAGCTTGAGCGGAATTCCATCGGAGAAACCTTCAGAGTTTATTCCGATGGGAAAAAACGCTCGTGTGTACACGGCATTAGAGGCATCAGCATGCCAAGACATTTTGCACAATACTCCCAACATTGTAAGAACAGTTTGGGGGTGGCCCCTTCCTGTTCCAACATGTGCATCAGTGCACAAAGCAAGGTCCATAAAGACATGGATGAGCGAGTTTGGGGTGGAGGAAATTGACTGGACTGCACAGAGTCCTGACCTCAACCTGATGTAACACCTTTGGGATGAATTTGAGTGGAAACTGGAAGCCAGGCCTTCTAGTCCACATGGAAGAATGGTCAAACATTCCCATAGACACACTCCTAAACCTTGTGGACGGCCTTCTCAGAAAAGTTGAAGCTGGTATAGCTGCAAAGGGCGGGCCAACTCAATATTGAATCCTACAGAATAAGACTGGGATGCCATTAAAGTTCACATGCGTGTAAAGACAGGTGTCCCAATACTTTTCACAATATAGTGTGATAAGAAACTATAGTAATAGATTTCATTCATTAATGCAGAGACTCTTGATGAATCTGGTGACTTTTTCGAATGTATCAGCTGTCCTGACAATGCGGTGGTCACTATCTATGCCGCCATTGTGAACTTAGGAAGAGGTTAATCAGAGGGCACCATCCCGTTAATTGTGGCTCATGGAAAGACTGCATTGCTGGAGTTGAAATTTGCCATTGTAAATCGTGAAGCAATCTCTTTCATGAGACATCTTAGCACATTGCAATGCTCAGACAATACTGGCAGCGCTCGCTGAGGATGGAAACTATTTCCATACGAATTATGGTCTGTTAATTAGAATTCTAAGCTCTTACCATTCCTGCAAATGTTAAAATTGGATGACACAACTGAAACAGCCTACCACACAGATTTGTAGCAAACAAAATCTAAAAGTACACTAATGAGCCCATTTAATCAGGCAGTAAGCAATGTGCCAAGTACTAGCCACCGGTAATAATCATCTGTCATTGTTCTGACTAATTCAACTAATGGAAGCTGATTGGTAGCTCTTGGTTACTGTACATCGGTTATCTTTCCACTACTCTATTCAATTACATTAAGCAAGTTTTTTTTTTTTATATTTTCACAAATTTGCACCAAACCTAATGTTTACTAATGATTACTGACACATAAAATCTCTCTCTGGGTTATATCTGTCCAGGACTCTGGTAGAGTGGTCCCCAAACTGCAGCCCACAGGCTGAATGTGACCCTTTGCTTGCCATTTTCTGTCCTTTGGGGCACAATTCCATGCACTGGCAACAATGATGGAGCGCCATTCTTCCCACTGACACCACTGATGGGGCACCATTCTTCCCACTGACACCACTGATGGGGCGCCATTCTTCCCACTGACACCACTGATGGGGCGCCATTCTTCCCACTGACACCAATGATTGGGCGCCATTCTTCCCACTGACACCAATGATTGGGCGCCATTCTTCCCACTGACACCAATGATTGGGCGCCATTCTTCCCACTGACACCACTGATGGGGCGCCATTCTTCCCACTGACACCACTGATGGGGCGCCATTCTTCCCACTGACACCACTGATGGGGCGCCATTCTTCCCACTGACACCAATGATTGGGCGCCATTCTTCCCACTGACACCAATGATTGGGCGCCATTCTTCCCACTGACACCAATGATTGGGCGCCATTCTTCCCACTGACACCAATGATGGGGCGCCATTCTTCCAACTGACACCAATGATGGGGCACCATTCCTTCCACAGACACCAATGATGGGCACTATTCTTCACACTCACATCAATGATGAGGCACCATTCTTCCCGCTGAAACCAATGATGGGGCACCATTCTTCCCAGTGACATCAATGATGGAGCGCCATTCTTTCCACTGACACCAATGGTGGGGCACTCTTCTTTTAACTGACACTACTTGGGGGGGGGGGGGGCACCATTCCTTCCACAGACACCAAAACAGGGCACTATTCCTCCCTTGGATACCAACAACAAAGATGGGGCACTATTCTTCTTACTGACACTAATGATGTGGCACCCTTCTTTCCACCGATACCAATGGTGGAGCATTATTCTTCTCACTGACACTAATGAGGGGGCACCATTCCCTCCACAGACACCAAAACGGGGCACTAGTCCTCCCTTGGATACCAACAATGGGGCACTGTTCCTCCCACTGATACCAACAATGAGGCACCGTTCCTCTCTTGTATACCCACAATGGGGCACCGTTCCTCCAACTGATGCCAACAATGGTGCACTATTCCTTCCTCTGACACCAAAATGGAGCACAATTCGTCCCTTGAATACCAACAGCGGGGCACTATTCCTCCCACTAAAACTAATATTGGGGCATTACTTTCTCCTACTGATCCTGGGGCATTTTCTACTCCCGCTGGAAACAATCTGGCCCCTATAGAGCCTGAAGTAAACTGTGAACTGGCCATTTGTTTAAAAGATTGAGACCTCTGTGCTAGCCGAAGACCACCATGAAATATCCACTTATTCCATGGTCAGGTAAAGGTTTTTGGACTCCCTTCTGGATTCTCCTTACCAATCGTTCTAAATCGTTTTATTCCAGAGGAATCCTTCAAATAAATATCAGGTCTTAGGGAACCCCTGGTAAAATACATTTATTAATATAATAATGTCTCCTACATTGGTGGTCAAAATTCCACCCTTCAGAGAAATAAAAATATCATTGATGTGTTGTTGCTGAATCTGCCATGTAGTGTTTGACCTGGAACTATACCAGTGATGGCAAACCTTGGCACCCCAGATGTTTTGGAACTACATTTCCCATGATGCTCAACTACACTGCAGAGTGTATGATCATCATGGTAAATGTAGTTCCAAAACATCTGGGGTGCCAAGGTTCGCCATCACTGAACTATATGGTCACCATCGGATGGGAGGTCAACCAGCCACAGCTCCAGGAACCCCTAAAGGAGCCCTATAGTTTCATAAAACCCTGGCTGAGAATACCGTAATATATACAAAATAAATTTGATAAAAAATAAGGACAATACAACGGTGTGAAACCCCAAATAAACAAGTGTTATTATATTTCAGCTTATCAATTCTCAGATTTGGTGGTTGCATTTGTTTTATTTTTAATTTTTAAGTCTGTTGTTTTTCAACTTACGGTAAAAGGCCAAGCTGTCCAGCAAAAGTGGTAGTTTGAGGGTTGGAACAAAACCATTTACCACTGGCAGTAATGCCTAGAATGGTCAGCTTTTATTTATGGTAAAACCTTTATCCCAAAAGGGAATTTTTTTTGTTGTAAATGCTTATAAATTATTAGCTGGAGTTTGACTTTAATTTATTTAGTCAAGTCCATCTATATCTGCTAGATAGAGTTCCGACGGACCTTCCGAACTAACGGATTTGCCCACACACCAACAGTCCCTTCGTAAGTCCGTTAGTTTTGAACGTGATTAAACAAAGAAGTTCAATAGCCAGTAGCCAATAGCTTCCCTTACGTCATATTTGGTCCTTCGGACCAGCACACAGACGAACGGTTTTCCCGATTCTAGTCCATTGGAATTGAGTCCGTCGGAAAGATTTGAAACATGTTCTATTACTAGATCTGTCGTATTTTTTATTTTTTTCGAAAAACAATCGGACTAGCCCACACACGATCGGATTGTCCGACGGACTAATCCCTTCGGACCTAGTCTGCCGGAAAGTTCGGTTGTGTGTATGCGGCATGACATTACGCTCCTCCCAGGCTGACAATACTGCTGACCAAAGGTCTCCATTGCTTCATCTAATGTGGAGACAACCAAAGACAGGAAGTGTTACTTTCCGGATCATCCAGTGAAAATAAAGGAAAAAAAAAACTTAAAATGAAAACAAATGCAGCCACCACATCTAATAATTGGTAAGCTGCAATATATTCACTTTTTGTTTTTGGTGTTTTATTTGCCTTTAAGATGAAAGAAACTGCTGCAAAAATAATGTTAGTAGGCAAAGTAACTAGGACATAAGCATAGAGCAACACTTGTTTCTTCATAGTTACGTATGTCTATCTTTTACACTGGCTCATTTGTATTTGCTCTATTTATAGGTCTTTCTTCCACACCCCAGTAGATTTAGTGCTTATTGTCCCTCCGCTGCATCCAGCAGGAAATGCTTGCAGGCACTTCCTGTTGAGCACCTTCTGCTATTTAGTGTATATGGATATGGGTGGACCACCTTCTTATACTTCATATCCATGGTTTACTTCCTCCGATTCTCCGAATGATGTCATTGCAGTTTGATCTTTGTTTATATAATATATATATATATATTGTACACAGTCTCTCACAAAAGTGAGTACACCCCTCACATTTTTGTAAATATTTTCTTCTATCTTTTCATGCGACAACACTGAAGAAATGACACTTGTCTACAATGTAAAGTAGTGAGTGTACAGCTTGTATAACAGTGTACATTTGCTGTCCCCTCAAAATAACTCAACACACAGCCATTAATGTCTAAACCGCTGGCAACCAAAGTGAGTACACCCCCTCAGTGAAAATTTCCAAATTGGGCCCAAAGTGTCTGTTTTATGGCCACCATTATTTTCCAGCGCTGCCTTAAAACCCTCTTGGGCATGGAGTTCACCAGAGCTTCACAGGTTGCCACTGGAGTCCTCTTCCACTCCTCCATGACGACATCACGGAGCTGGTGGATGTTAGAGACCTTGCACTCCTCCACCTTCGGTTTGAGGATGCCCCACAGATACTCAATAGGGTTTAGGTCTGGAGACATGGCCAGTCCATCACCTTTACCCTCAGCTTCTTTATCAAAACAGTGGTAGTCTTGAAGGTGTGTTTGGGGTTGTTATGTTGGAATACTGCCCTGCGGCCCAGTCTCTGTAGGGAGGGGATCATGCTCTGCTTTAGTATGTCACAGTACATGTTGGCATTCATGGTTCCCTCAATGAACTGTATTGGCCCAAGCCTCCTCCTCCATGGAGAGCCCAGACCTCGCTCTCAGTCCCGCGGCGGAAGTGACGTACACACGCGTCCTCACCCCCACAACCAATCCCAATGTCACTAAAACCTGGTGGCCAATGGGATCTGGTTTCCCGCCGTTCGAGTGCGTCACTTCCTCCGTTGCCACTATGCAGATACCATTTCCGCTGTGGTATCGAGAGTGAAGCTTGATCCTCGCACTCGAACGGGGGGAAACCAGATCCCATTGGCCACCAGGTTTTAGTGACATGGGGATTGGTTGCGGGGGTGAGGACGCGTGTGTACGTCACTTCCGCCGCGGGACTGAGAGCGAGGTCTGGGCTCTCCATGGAGGAGAAGGCTTGGGCCTATTTTGTATATATAAGAGAGGCAATATGGCGTGTCACCCGTGCCCCGAGATGACGTGAAGTATCACGACACGCTGTTTATTGCCTTGTGACCTGTACCATCTGGAGAAGGATAGACCTGTGGAGATTTGCGTACGGCCGACGCTTCCCACCTGTTATGCCATACTTCACTGCATGTTTGTAAGTGTGTTTTTTTAGATTTAATTTTTTATTAAATAAGAAATTTTACACTATTGGAGTGCCTCTTTTCCCTCTTTTATGGTGGATCATACATCAAACCGGAGTTTATGATATTGAACCGTGACTCTGAAGGAGGGTGGAGTTTGGAGGATTGAGGAATATATACAGCCTGGCTTGATCCTTTGATAAGCTAATTATTTTGTGACATCTGGTAAGGAGCCAATCGTGGCTTTTGGTGGTGGTGCACTGTGGCATGTTTCACGGCTTGGAACATGAAGCAAAGAATTATCCTTTCTGAACACTATAACTGACACGTGGTGTTTTGTATTTGTGAACAATTGACTTTACAGATGGATTCATTTTGAGGACTGCTATATAAAGACACATTTGAATGTTTATTTATATGTGATTTTTCATGTTTTTTTTTCACAATTTTTAGAATAATTTTGTTTATATATACATATATATATTTTTTATATAAATTCAACTCACGATTGAATTTGTGCATCATGGGCTATTGGTAATCACATTTTGTCATGATTGTTTAATTGGGTTGCACTTTAACTATTTAATTTACATTTTTTATATACACAGCTTCCCGGCTGGGACATTGGTCTCAGGTGGGAGGTGTATGCTTATGCATTAAAGCGGGAGTCCGCCGGGACTCCGCGTTTTTTTTTTTTTTTGTAAAAGCCAGCAGCTACAAATACTGCAGCTGCTGACTTTTAAAATAGTGACACTTACCTGTCCAGCGCGCCCGCGATGTCGGCACCCGAAGCCGATCTCTAGATCGTCTCTCGGGTGCTGCCGCCGCCATCTTGGGTAGGGAAATCAGAAAGTGGAGCCTTTCGGCTTCATTTCCCGGTTCCCTACTGCGCATGCGCGAGTCGCGCTGCACAATAAGGACGGTCCCCGCTGCCTCTGGGATCTGTGTGTTTCCCAGCAGGCAGCGGGGCACTTGCGGAAAGCGGCGGGCACTTGCGGAAAGGGGCGTAATCTACGCCCCTTTCCGCAGAGAGCTATCCCGGAAGTGGGTGCAGATACCTGTACTGTACAGGTACCTGCACCCCTCTCCCCCCTGAAAGGTGCCAATTGTGGCGCCGGAGGGGGGGGGGAGGGTTCCGATGAGCGGAAGGTCCATTTTAGGGTGCACCTCCGCTTTAAGTACTTTTCGAAGAGAGCGCGTTTTTTTTATTTTTATTTGTTGCATATACTTGCACTTTGTATGGGTTGATAACTAATTTGTAGATGGTTTGACCATTTTATATATATATATATATATATATGTTGTCACAATTACGGGGCAATATGAGTGATATTGTTCTAGGACAGCGCTGTGGACTTTTGACGATATAGTCTCTTCGTATTTGGACAGCCTCCTTCACCTCAATGGTTCCTCCCTGTACAGGTAGCCTTGAGAGGTGGTCGGTTAGGCATTAGTAGACTCCAGAAAATAAATAAGCGATAATGTGTAAGAATAGCGGCAGTTCTGTGCTATAGAAAGCCCTGCGGGGTGGGAACTGAGGTCCTGCATGCCAGACAGTGGAAGAGGAAGGTAGTCAGGCCTGCGAGATGCCGGAGATATGAAAATAGCTCCGGTGTAAAGAGTAACCTTGACTGCTTTGTTTCCATTTATGTGTAACTAGGATGGCTATAAATAGAGACTATAAAAAGACCGTAGAAGGAAAACAAATAAAAAAAAAAAAAGTCATTGATCAAACACTAACTTAATCTTCTTCAAAGCGAGCAAAGTGACACCAGCACTTTTTGAACGGGACTGTAGAAAATAATTATTGAAAATTAGGTACTTAAAGCGGGAGTCCGCATTTTTATTTTTTTTTAAAAAGCCAGCCGCTACAAATACTGCAGCTTCTGACTTTTAAAGCGGTTCTGCACCTAAAAAAAAAATATTAAAAGCCAGCAGCTACTAATATTGCAGCTGCTGACTTTTAATAAAATCACACTTGCCTGTCCCAGGTTCCAGCGATGTCGGCGGCAGATGACGAGCGATCGCTCGTCTCGCTGCTGCCACCGCCACCATCCTCTGTCAGGGAATCGGGAAGTGAAGCATTACAGCTTCACTGCCCGGTTCCCTACTGCGCATGCGCGAGTCGCGCTGCGCGTCTCTTATGGTCCTCCGCTGTGTCTCTGGGAACTGTGTGTTTCCCAGAACACAAGGGGGGGGGGCGGAGCGTCTGCGGGGGTCTGCGGCGGTCTGGCCGGAAGTGGGTGCAGTTACCTGGATTATCCAGGTAACTGCACCCCCCTCCCCCCTGAAAGGTGCCGATTGTGGCACCAGAGGGGGGAAGGGATAAGATTCGCGGAACTTCCCCTTTAGGGTGAAGAACTGCTTTAAAATAGTGACACTTACCTGTCCAGCGTGCCCGCGATGTCGGCACCCGAAGCCGATCTCTCGATCGTCTCTCGGGTGCTGCCGCCGCCATCTTGGGTATGGGAATCAGGAAGTGGAGTCTTTCGGCTTCATTTCCCGGTTCCCTACTGCGCATGCGCGAGTCGCCCTGCGCAATAAGGATGGTCCCCGATGTCTCTGGGATCCGTGTGTTTCCCAGCAGGCAGCGGGGGACTTTCGGAAAGGGGCGTAGATTCTGCGGAAAGGGGCGTACCTTCTGCAGAATCTACGCCGGAAGTGGGTGCAGATACCTGTACTGTACAGGTACCTGCACCCCCCTCCCCCCTAAAAGGTGCCAATTGTGGTGCCGGAGGGGGGGGGGATTCCAATGAGCGGAAGCTCCACTTTAGGGTGGACCTCCGCTTTAACATGCATGCATTATGTGTCACTTAAATAGTTTCTTGTACTTATTGTCTGTATTCTTCCAGTGATGTGCACGGGTCACTATTATTTCAATTGAAGTCGTCAGCCTTCAAGGAGATGACTTTTTAATTTCCAGCTATAGCACGGAATCAAGTCGTCTGTGTACAATGGCTGAGGGGGACCCGGTAGGGTTCCCCATAAATGGGGCCATGGAATAAGTCTAAAGCCCTGTACACACGGTCGGAAATTCAGACGGGAAAAGTCCGATCGGATTATGTTGTTGGAAAATCCAATCATGCGTGGGGCTCTAGTGGCCTTTTTCCGACAGAAACAATTTTAGAGCAGGACCTAAAATTTTCCGACGACAAAATCCGTTCGGACTTTTTCCGGATCGTGCGCATAGAATTCCGACGCACAAAGTGCCACGCATGCTCAGATTAAATTTGGAGACAAAAGCTATTGGCTACTGGCCTCTACGCAGTCCCGTCGTACGTTTTGTACGTCGCCTCGTTCGGAACGATCGGATTTTCCGTCAACTTTGTGCGACCGTGTGTACGCAAGACAAGTTTCGGACAAAATCCAACGGATTTTGTGGTTGAAATGTCCGACCGTGTGTACAGGACATACGTTCTAGAAAGGAACTGCAGTCTGCTCACATAATTTGTAATAAAAACATCTTTGCCATTCTGAAGCTTCCCTCTAACCACTTTGCATATTATTTTATATATACTGTGATTCTGGACTTGCCAAATTTGTTGCAGAAATCTCCCTCCACTGAGTCTGGCTGCAACAATTTTAACTGTGGGCAGCTGAAACTGCTGCCTGTTCACTTCCTGAGTTTACACAGACACACAGAGGCACACCTCCAGCTCTGCGGCTCTCATTGGCCCTCTTATAACTTATCCCTCTCCCCTTTCTGGCAAACTCTCACGAGAGTGGGAGAGAGACCTGTGCATGATGTCATAAGCCTAGGATAATGATCAGACAAGATACAGGAAGGGGGTTGTATAAGGCATTTACTGGCATAAAAAAAAAACATGTTTTACTATCTAAAGTTAAAACAACAACAAGAGCAGAAGATTTAATAGATGGAATGTTGAAAAAATGACTGAAGTTCCGCTTTAAGGAGATGACTATTTAATTTCCAGTTATAACACTGAAACAAGAAGTCTGTTGTACAATGGCTGAGGGGGACCCGGTAGGGTTCCCCGTAAAGGGGGCATGGAGGAAGTCTAAGTTCTAGATCACCTTAACTTCTCCAGATACTGATATTTATAATTTCTCCTAATTCCCCTTTATGTTCAATCTGAGTTTATTTGAAAAGCTTTTTTTTTCATTTAACAGCAGTACAAAAGTATCAAAAATCAGTAAAAACACAAAAATAATATAAAAAAGAGCTACACGATTAATTAATAAAAAAACGCGATCTCGATTCAACCCCCCGCATGATCCTAATCCGGCATTTTCACAATGCAAGTAACAAGGGCAGAGCAGTTCTCCTGCTCACAGCTGTCAAAAAAAAAAAAAAACAGCTGCTGAAAGAGATAAAAAGAAACATTGCATCTTTCTGTTCTTTTAGCAATCAAAAGGATGAACTTAAGTCTGCAAATGAGGTCAGTTTAACCACTTCATGAGGAAGTAAACCCTGATGGGTTTTACTTCCTCTTTATTCCCCTGCAAAGTAAAAGCATAATGGGCTAGTATGCATCACATACTAGCCCACTATGTAACACTTACCTGCAAACGAAGCCCGCGATGTCTCCGCCAGCGGAAGCGTCCATCTTCACGCCTCTTCCGTCATGGCGCATTTTGGGGAAGAAATGGCACGGAGGTTTGTTTCTTCACTGCGCATGCACCAATGACATCATCGGTGCACTACAAGGTACATATCTCCTAAACGGCGCACGTTTAAGAAATATTTTTAGTACATATAGGTAAGCCTTATAGCAGTGATGGCGAACCTTGGCACCCCAGATGTTTTGGAACTACATTTCCCATGATGCTCATGCACTCTGCAGTGCAGTCGAGCATCATGGGAAATGTAGTTCCAAAACATCTGGGGTGCCAAGGTTCGCCATCACTGCCTTATAGGCTTAGCTATATGTAAAAATGTCTCAGGGGGGTTTACAACCACATTAACCGCTTGCCGACTAGCCGCCACAGTTTTACTGCGGCAAAATGGCACGGCTGGGCGAAACAACGTTATGTTACGTTGCTTCGCCTTTTGGCTACTACGGGCCGATGCGGCTAAAATCTGCTCAGCTGTTATACTAAAGGAGCGGGAGGGGACTCCCCCCCCCCCCCGTCATCTTCCGCCGCTCTTCTCGAAGCCTCCTGTCCCTCCGAGGAGACCTGAGCTTGTCCGCCGCCTAGGCTGAGACCTGAACAAAGCCCGATTCGGCTCAGATCGAGTCTTCAATGTAAAATCCCGGAAGAGACGTCACTACGTCACTCCTGGTTTACTCAGCTGCCAATGGTGCAGATTTTGAAGAAATTACAGAATTTCAGAATCGACAATTTTGCCAAGCTGAATACTTTTAAGAGCAAAGGAGGGGTTTGGAGTCTTATATCCCTCCATAAAGAGTACCTGTCACCGCCTATTACTGTCACAAGGGATGTTTTCATCCCTTGTGACAGCAATAAAAGTGATCAAATTTTTTTTTAAAGGGACAATGTAAAAAAAATAAAAACAAAATAAATTAGATTTTTTTTTTTTTTTTTTTTAAGTGCTCCCGTCCCCGTGAGTTCGCACAGCAAAGAAAACGCATTTGTAAGTCACACCCACAAATGTAAACGGTGTTCAAATCACACATGTGAGGTATCGCCGCGATCATCAGAGTGAGAGCAATAATTTCAGAGACGTCTTCTGTAACTCTACATTTTTTTTAATGAGTCACCTATGGAGATTTTTAGGTATGTCAGTTTGCCAATCATTGCACGAGCGCGCGCAATTTCAAAGCATGACATCTTCGGTATCTATTTACTCTGCATAACATCATCTTTCACATTATACAAACAAATGAAGCTAACTTTACTCTCTTAGTTTTTTTTTTTTTTTAATTCATTAAAGTGTTTTATTCCTCAAAAAAAAATAGCATTTGAAAGACCGCTGCGCAAATACCGCATGACATAGAAATATTGCAATGACCGCCATTTTATTCTCTAGGGCAGTGATGGTGAACCTTGGCACCCCAGATGTTTTGGAACTACATTTCCCATGATGCTCATGCACTCTGCAGTGTAGTGGAGCATCATGGGAAATGTAGTTCCAAAACATCTGGGGTGCCAAGGTTCGCCATCACTGCTCTAGGGTCTCTGCTAAAAAAAAAATATATATTTATAATGTTTGGGGGTTCTAAGTAATTTTTTTGCAAAATATACGGACTTTAGCCTGTAAGCAATATATAAAAAACTAACTTTACAGTTTAGTTGTTTTTTTTTTAATTCATGAAAGTGTTTTTTTTTTTCCCAAAAGTTAAGTTTGAAAGACCTCTGTGCATATACTGTGTGATATAAAATATTGCAACGATTGTCATTTTATTCTATAGGGTCTTTGCTAAAAAAATATATATATATATATATATATATATATATATATATATATATATATATATATATATATAATTATATAATAATTCTATATAATTCTATATAAATAATTATATATAAATCTATAATTATATATTTTTTTTCTAGCAAAAAATACTGATTTTTTTTTTTTTTATCTTTTATTTATTTCATAAGACACAAAAACACAAAACGCATCTTCTTTAGATATATAAAAATAGAAAAAATAATGACAACAGTTCAAATATATCAAACTTATATCATTCATCTAAATCATATCTTTCCAAATATATATGTAACATGATGGACATGTCTACCATTCCCAGCGGTCACCTAACCCTCTTATTTCTCTATACCTAGGCGTCTGTTCCATCAAGTTATACCCTATTGCCATAAGTGTACTTGTACTTCTTGCCTCAAATTTTCCCAAACTTAATAAACCCGAGATAGAACCCATCTCTATGAAGAACTTATAAAAAAGAAAAAGAAAAAAAGAAAAAAGAAAAAAAAAATACAGATTTTAACTTGTAAGCAACAAATGTCAGAAATAGGCTTAGGCATGAAAGGGATAAGCGGTTAAATTGTTAACTATGAATAAAGATGAATGGTAAAATACCCACTGAAAAGAGAATATAGTGCATGAGTTAGGAAAAGACTGAAATTATATTTTTTCATTCCCCTTTGTGAAGAACATCAATCAGAAATCACCACATTCTATAATCCAGTAGTGAGCTTCACAATCAACATTAAAAAAACGGATATCCAATGTAATAGAAGTCAAGGGATTGGAAGCCACTTTAGGGAAATGGAATTTCAAAATACAGGAAAAGACAGTTTAAGAAAGGAATGTAGATAGAATGAGACTGTGTTACCTTCAAATTTAATAAAAGATGCATTAACAATATACATTTCCCGGTAATGACGATTGAAGACGTGTTATTCACACTTCGCATGTCCGCCACTTACCGGGCTGGGGCTGTTTAATCCCGTTCGATGCATGGAGATTTCCAGAACGCGCTCCCAGGCAAGTGCCGGTGTTCAGGGTAATTTTTTTATTTTCTAAGCTGCCATTTACCATATGCTGTATGTTCTCTAGTGCTTTAAAGCGACCTTCTGAGCATAGTAAAAAGTAATAATAAAAAAATAAAAAATAAACTGTCAGCACCCTGTGAAGGATGCAGTTGAATACCCACTTTTCTGTGTTAAAGCGCTATTAAAGGGGTTATAAACCTTTGTGTTTTTTCACCTTTAATGCATCCTATGTATTAAGGTGAAAAATATCTGACAGTGACCGCCCCCCCCCCCCCCCCCCCCCGGTTTTACTTACCTGAGCCCTGGAACTTCATCCGGCAGGGATGCGCTCTTCCTCTGCCCGGGGGTCTCGGCTCTTGATTGGATAGATTGATAGCAGCGAAGCCATTGGCTCCCGCTGCTGTCAATCAAATCCATTGACGCGGGCGCTTGGGGGGCGGGGCACAGTCATACATTCGGCGGCTATGGATGCCAAATGATGGACTCGGGAGCGCACCCACAAGATAACGCCCCCCCCCCCTCCCCGGAAAAGCGCCTCTCCTAGGGGGTTATCTGATGTGGGGAGGAGAGCTGCGAGAGCCCCCGAGGGACCCCAGAGATGAGGTTCGGGGCCACTCTGTCCCGTTTCTACATTGTCCCGGGAAAAATCGCAGGAAATTGGAATTTTTCTCAACTTCCGAAGAATCGCCAGAGCCGCTGCTAGCCAGCTAAAAAGCTGTACAGGGAGATCGATGATCACAGCTGTCCCTCCAGCCGCACCGATCATCCCCCAGCTGCTCTGTGTGCTCCTCCTGGGCCCCCTCCATGTCCTTCTCCACCCCCGTTCTCCTCCAGCCACATCCATTTCCTTCTCCACCCCGTTCTCCTCCGGCCACCTCCATGTCCTCCTCCACCCCGTTCTCCTCCGGCCGCCTCCATGTCCTCCTCCACCCCGCTCTCCTCTGGCCGCCTCCATGTCCTCCTCCACCCCGCTCTCCTCCGGCCGCCTCCATGTCCTTCTCCACCCCCGTTGTCCTTAAGCCCCCTCCATGTCCTTCTCCACTCCGTTCTCCTCCGACCCCCTTCATGTCCTTCTCCACCACCGTTCTCCTCTCCAGCCCCCTCCATGTCCTTCTCCACCCCCGTTCTCCTCTCCGGCCCCCTCCATGTCCTTCTCCACCCCCGTTCTCCTCCGGCCCCTCCATGTCCTTCTCCACCCCCATTCTCCTCCAGCCCCCTTCATGTCCTTCTCCACCCCAGTTCTCCTCCGGCCCCCTCCATGTCCTTCTCCACCCCCATTCTCCTCCAGCCCCCTTCATGTCCTTCTCCACCCCTGTTCTCTTCCAGCACCCTCTATGTCCTTCTCTACCCCCATTCTCTGGTCCCCTCCATGTTCTTCTCCACCTCCCCGTTCTCCTCCGGCACCCCTCATCCCCCGCAGCCGGCTCCTCTCCTCTCTCGCCAGCTGTGGGGGGGGGGGGGACTAGTTTATGGACACAGCGAGTGAGATCGCTCCTGTGTCCTGTGATAAATGAGCAGAGTAAACTGTGTTCAACATAAAATCCAAGATGGTGGTACCCAACAGCAGTCCCTGGGCAATTAGATGTCTACATAACGGAATACATACCATGCCTAAAATATGCAAACTGCACATATCGAAAAATAAATAATCAATTGACGAGTTTCTGGTGACCCCAGAGAAGCCCGCAATGTCCACATTGGTACACCGACCATAAGTCATCGTTCTCTTCTAGTGCCTTGCAAGTTTCAGACTGCAGAAGGAAATGTGTATATTTGATGGGTGAGCTGTCCTGAAAGACGTTAGGAACAACGCAGTTGGAATATAACTAAAGCAGTGCGGAGAGAAAGTTCTAATCAGTGTGCAGCGCTCGTTCTACCCAGACAAATTTCTTTTTTTCCTTTTTTTCTTACGGCCTCCTCCGGAGCATGAAGAAAATTCAGCAAGGAAAAATCTCAAGCTTGTTTATTTTCCTGTGCTGAAAAGGAAATCCTGCTTTTATCAGCACCTAGGGATCTTGTAACGTCGGCTGCCGCTTCATGGCTGATGGTTTCTTATGTAATGTCACTCAGCTAAAGGAAAAAAATGTTTAACAAGACAAATTACCAGGTGAATGGATCAGCCAAAGTGATCTTTTAGTTATAGTTGGAAATAATTATACTTGCCTTCTTATTGCATCTATTGGGGTCAGAGAGGTCACTAGTCAAGACCATCAGGGAAAAACAACAGGTTTGCTTTATTCCTCCCGTCTCTAGCAGCACACACTCATCTTTTTTTCCCATTCTTCCACTCAGCAGGAGCAACAAAAAGTTCCCTCGATTTCTGAATATGAAGGAGCATGTGCTTTACACATGAGGCATTAGAGTGGTTCACTTTTGGTGGACACAGTGCAAGGATTTGGTGATTGGCTTTGTGCTGTTATGTGGGGGTGGGCACAATGCTAGTACATGGTGATTGGCTCTATGCTGTTACTTGGGGGTGGACACAGTTGAAGGATTTTTTTGTTGGTTCTGTGCTGTTACTTGGTAGACAACGTGCAAGGATTTGGTAAATGGCTCTGTGCTGTTACTTGGGGGTGGGCACGGTGCTAGGATTTGGTAATTGGCTCTGTGCTGTTACTTGGGGGTGGGCACGGTGCTAGGATTTGGTAATTGGCTCTGTGCTGTTACTTGGGGGTGGGCTAGGTGCTAGGATTTGGTGATTTGGCTCTAGGATGTTACTTGGGTGTGGACACAACACTAGGATTTGATTATTGGATTGGTGCTGCTACTTGGTGGTGGACACAACGCTAGGATTTGATTGGTTTTGTGTTGTTACTTGGGGGTGGACACAGTGCTGAGATTTGGTAGATGGCTCTGTGCTGTTACTTGGAGGTGGGCTAGGTGCTAGGATTTGGTGATTTGGCACTGGGATGTTACGGTACTTGGGGGTGGACACAACACTAGGATTTGACTATTGGTTTTGTGCTGTTATTTGGGGTGGACACAGTGCTAGGGTTTGATGATTGGTTCTTTGCTGTTACTTGGGGGTAGGCACAGTGCTGGGATTTGGTAATTGGCTCTGTGCTGTTACTTGGGCAAGGTGCTAGGATTTGGTGATTTGGATACAGCCCTAGGATTTGATGATTGGCTCTGTGCTATTACTTGGGGGTGGGCACAGTGCTAGGATTTGATAATTGACTCTGTGCTGTTAATTGGGGGTGGACACAGCGCTAGGATTTGATAATTGGTTCTGTGCTGTTACTTGGGGGTGGGCACAGTGCTGAGATTTGGTAGATAGCTCTGTGCTGTTACTTGGGGGTGGGCTTGGTGCTAGTATTTGGTGATTTGGCTCTGTGCTGTTACTTGGGGGTGGACACAACACTAGGATTTTATTATTGATTTTGTGCTGTTACATGGGGGTAAACACAGCGTTAAGGTTTGATGATTGCTTCTTTGCTGTTAGTTGGGGGGGGGGGGGGTGGACACAGCGCTAGGATGTGATGAATGGTTCTGTGCTGTTACTTGGGGGTGGGCACAGTCCTAGGATTTGATAATTGGTTCTGTGCTGTTACTTGTGAGTGGGCACAGGGCTAGGATTCGATGATTGGTTCTGTGCTGTTACTTGAGGGTGGCCACAGAGCTAGGATTTGATGATTGGTTCTGTGCTGTTACTTGGGGGTGGACACAGCACTTGGAGTTGATGATCGGTTCTGTGCTATTACTTTGTGGTTGACACAGCGCAAGGATTTTGTGATTGGCTTTGTGCTGTTACCTGGGGGTGAGGGTGCTAGGGTTGCTTGAAGCGTGAAATTCCTGGCACTGCCCAGGGAGCCAGATGTGCTGTGTTCAGCCACTAGTACAAGTGAATGGCTGTACACTGACGTGTAAGGATGGCCTTGCGGTTCGCCCGGCGGTTGGTTCATGGCAAATTTTGCGCGTTCGTGACTTGCCAACCCGGCGGACTTCTGGTGTTGTTCGCATGGCGGACATATGTGTTTACATTCTGAAAGAACTTTGACCCATGATGACACATCTATCATGGGGTACAGGACAGCCAATTGAGACATTTCAGCACATGGCCAATTGGACATTCCCCCTACCTTATAAATAGACCTGATCTGGCGCCCATTTTACATTCTGACTTTTGTCAGTGTAGGGAGAGGTTGCTGTGTGGAGCAGGGACAGTCAGTTTAATCACTAGCTATTACTATTAGGTCCACAAAGGTCCTTTTAAGGGCTGGTATAGGTGTACAGTATATAGGGTTCTATACGTATAATCTACTTTCTTTCAAATATAGAAAGCCTATTATACTTGACTGCTGACCGATATTGCAGCTGTCTTTTATCAGTGTAGGGACTGAGGGACAGTCTGCAAATCACTAGCTACTAGGTCCACAAAGTTCCTTTTAAGGACTGGTATAGGTGTACTATTTGGTGTGCAGTATATAGGGGTGTAATACACTCTGTGCTGGTGTCAGTGCTCTCTATCTCGGTGCTGGTGTGGTGTCAGTGCTCTCTATCTCGGTGCTGGTGTGGTATCAGTGCTCTCTATCACGGTGCTGGTGTCAGTGCTCAGTCTCTATCGCGGTGCTGGTTTCAGACAGTGAGGGAGATAGCAGCGGAGAAGCCAATCAGCAGGCAGTGCCAGCACCATGGCTGAGGATCAGCACTGCACTGGCACCTCTAGACCACCGCAGTGGAGCCCTGCATAGGTGGGGGTAAGGGTCGGGCAGAGGGAGGGGCTCAAGCACAGGTTGGCACACTGGGACACTGGCACAGGACTGCGCTGCCCTGACTGTAGCACTGATCATCTCCTGCACCCCCTTCATAGCCTGGCCTGACCTTGCCTCTCCTCCATGGCCTTCATGCCCTCCTGAATTGTCAAAATTTCACAGATAAAAAAAGAATGCTTGTCGTTGTCGATCCCAGATTCACTTAATACTTTTGTTATGTCAGTGTCCATGTTGTGGGACTATGTGTGCACAGCTAGTAAGTATTTTGTGGCTGAAAATATGACCTGGAGGTTTTTAAGGTTCGCCTGCCATTATAGTCAATGGGGTCCGCCGCGAACTTTGCGGTTCGTGAACTTTTGGCTGCGTTCGCGGTTCGCGTTCATGATACGTCCCGTCAGAAGTTCGTCCATCACTACTGACATGCTCCCATGACCATTGATGACTTTTGCATCAGCATTTACCCACACATGAACATATAGTGCTTTTCTCCAAATGTGCCACTTTCACGTTCGGGGTGAAGCACCATACACGCTCATCAGTAGTCATCAGTATTTGACCAAACACGGTGTGTACAGGGGTGGACTGACAACTCATTGGGCCCCCGGGCAATAGGAGATTATGGGGCCCCCAGGCAATCAGAGATTATGGGGCCACACAGTATACACAAACACACACACACACACACACACACACACCGTATACAATCACACAGTATACACAGACATGTTTCTATTGGCTGAGAAGGTACTGGAAAGGTAGGGCAGCTATAATCTCGGGATTTGTAGACCAAAAGGATGTTGGTAAGGGACATTTCAGAGACAGATGTAAAAAAAACATTTTTACATACAGTCCCTGGTTTTACTGAGGCTGGCAACCCTGATGGGGGCCCCCTAGTGGCCCAGGGCCCTTGGGCAGTGCCCGTGTGGCCGAATGGTCAGTCCGCCCCTGTGTAAAGCCATTCACTTGTGTTGGCATGTGTGGTTTCCAGGGCTCTGGAAAGCACCGGGGATTTTACGCCTCAGCACATAGAGGCTGCTAAGTGCCCATGTGCGTGGGGGCCTTAGGTAGCACGCTGCTTTTATCCATCAACGATTCAGCCCCTGCAATAATTTAGCCGTTTCTCTCAAAGACTCTTTTCTGAGGTCTTTATGGAAATCTGCTCTTTACAAACACGTTCTGTATATCTCCAGATTGTTGCTGCATTTTGTAAAGCTGAGGCTCATTACTCTTATTGTTAGTTACAGAAGTGTGGAACGCGCAGGTGGCAGGACAAAAACTGAAATCTGGACAGCTAATTGTTCCTCGCTGTGGGCTTAGATGACTTCAGCGTGGATGCGTGCTTTAGACAGCTGAATTATGCATTTTTTACATATCCGCATAGCTTTAATTCTGTTTCATCAATATTTAATAAACATCTGCTTTGCATAACTTGAAACAAACTTCTCCCAACGTCTAGATTGAGGGGAAGATGATTGCAGGAAGAGTAGGCTTGTTTAAAGGGAAAACACATAACCATGCTGGACAACAGAGAAATGAAGATGACAAAATCAACCAAGTATCGGGTGACTTAGGAGAGGAGAGAGAAAAAAACATCAGCCGTCAAATATTTCTCACGACGCTCCGGGCGAGATCCGCCATCACATCTCAGGTGCTGGTTTGGTTTGTCAGTTGTACCAATAGCAGAAATACTGCACATCACAGCAAATTAATATAATAATACTTCAAATCAATATTCTTCTTTTATTAAAAAGTCTGTAAACCTTTATATATACCTAGTGAAGTGACCGTCTGCATGTGATACACAGAGGTGAAATAAATCCTCCTACATACACTATGTTGTCAAAAGTATTGGGACACCTGCCTTTACACGCACATGAACTTTAATGGCATCCCAGTCTTAGTCTGTAGGGTTCAATATTGAGTTGGCCCACCCTTTGCAGCTATAACAGCTTCAACTCTTCTAGGAAAGGCCGTCCACAAGGGTTAGGAGTGTGTCTATGGGAATGTTTGTCCATTCTTCCAGAAGGGCATTTGTGAGGTCAGGCACTTATGTTGGATGAGAAGGCCTGGCTCGCAGTCTCCACTCTAATTCACCCCAGAGGTGTTCTATCGGGTTGAGGGCAGGACTCTGTGCTGGCCTGTCAAGTTCCTCCACCCCAAAGGATTTTATAGTTTTCTACCGCAGCTAAAAGCACACAATGCTTTCCTATGGCCCCATTCACACACTGCGTTTAGCTGCAATTTAGTTACATGCGGTTTGGTGCGGATAGAAAAAAATAGAACTGACTGCGTCCAGGAGCGATTTAGCGCAGCTATATGCACATAACTGCAGGTAATCGCAGTGTAGAAAAAAAAAGATATAGATGGTTTGAAATGCAGAGGACCGAAATGCATCTTGGGTACATTCAAGGGACCCAATAAAAAATAAAAAAAAGGTTGCTATGGGAATTACTACCGCAGCTAAATGCAACCGCATGTAATCGCACTGTACAAATGCAGCTGATCGCAGTGCCTGGAGTCTTGAAATTTACAGAACAAGTTATATGCTTTTAACTGCGGCAGAACAGCCGTCCGTGTGAAAGGGGCCTAAACGTTTTATGCTGCAACCTATTAAGATTTCCTTAATTTTGGCAATTCATTTTATATCATATTTCAGTTGGGCTTTAAAGAGTAATTCCACTTTTGTTCAGAAAAAAAATCATTCCCCTCTGCGGTGATCTATGTACATTACAGGGATTTTAACAAACTTTGTTACAGATTCCTCCTACTTGTTATTCTGCAGAAATAGCTGTTTGTCTGAGCCCATGTGCAAATTGAATCTGTATGGGAGTGATGTTATAATTATCAACCAGCTGCTGCACCTGCAGGGCTCTGAGGAAAGTGGCAGGGTCTGCTCCCTTTAGACCTGATTTCCCTTTTGGGAGTATTTCATAAAATTATTACATTTTTGTTGCAGGGGATGCCCAAAATCTGACTTGTACCTTAGTGCAGACTTCTGGGAAAATCAGTAAGCCAATCACACAAGCGGGAAAATACATTTTCAGGGGGCCTTCTTTACACAGAACACCTCCAGGTAATAATATTGCATTTTACAGAAAATGACAGAGCTTCAGATTCAAAAGGAATGGTAATTTTTTAATAACATTCCATTACAAAATGACTTGTGTCGCAATTGTTTACACTATAATATTACTCTCTTTTTTTTTTTTTTATTGCTATTTTTTTTCCTACGAAAGTAGAGTTACCCTTTAAGTATAAGTGGTTTAAATAAGTATAAAAATGAGTGTAATAAATAAAGATTTTATTCTGCAATCTATTCAGTTTTCCTCAATTTAGCTAATTATTTAATATTGTATTTCATTTGGGCTTTAAGTATATTAAATAGCTAATTATTTAATATTGTATTTCAGTTGGGCTTTAAGTATAATAAATAGCTAATTATTTTATATCGTATTTCAGTTGAGCTTTAAATGCAATAAATAGCTAATTATTGTATATTGTATCTTAGCTGGGCTTTATGTATAATAAATAAATAAGAAATAAAATAATAAGGTTTAACATTTTATATATCCACTTGTACCGTATACTGTGTGTGTGTGTATGTGTGTGTGTGTGTGTGTATATATATATATATATATATATATATATATATATATATATATATAAATATATATATATATATATATATATATATGTGTGTAAAAATAAATTTGTATTTCTTTAGCAATGTAATATATTTGTAATATATTCTCAGTTTGGTAATTTACAAAGATCATTATTTAAAACACTATTCTTAGGGAACGCTAATTAGCACAAAATACTGTTGAAATTCAGTTTTTATTTGCTTACTATGACATATTTATTTAAATGAACAAAGGGACCCAGGGCAAGGAAAACTAAAAAACTAAAAAAAAAAAAAAAAAAAAATAGAGTGAATGTTATTTTTGTCCTTCTAATCCCCAGTTCATATTTTCTATTCTTTTTAAGTTCTTCTCCAAGGACCTTTCAGAATTTAAATGCGCTAAAATAGGGAATCGTTGACACAGTTTAAGAACTTTTTGGCTTTTAATCTGCGTTTCATTCCCCACTAGTGCAGGATATGAAGTTTTGCGGAATAAAATATATATTAGATCTTTAATGTTTAATTCATGCTTTACTGCATTTGCAATAAATATTAAAATATAAATGGAAAGGTTTACGAAGGAAACAAACACTGGTTTGGAAATTTTGAAAGCAGTGTGAATATTTTATTTGGGTTGCTTACTTTGAAAAGGGAAGACCAGGTGCTTCTCACCGGTGATCAAGTATGCCTTATTTTTTTCAAAAGAACCTCTAATCAACGGGTCTTTTGAAATTCTGGAAATAAGATGTTTTCCCTTTCATTAAGGAAAAAAAAAAAAAGGCATAGGATGATTGAAGACTACTAGAGAGGCTTCGTCTCGACTCTGCATCCATACTTCAAACTCATCGCAAAAGTTCTTTATAAACAAGAGGGTGGTTGGGTAGGATGCGGGATTTGAAACTGCTTGCAAGTCAAAGCAAGTAAAGTAAAATATCTCTACAGTCTAGATCAGTGACTCAGAAAGTAGTGAAGCCATTTGGATAATCATCGGATATCTTTTCCAGCAGTGGCGGCCCGTCCATTAGAGGCGCAGCCCACCTAATCCATGTGCCTGGCCCCCTAATCTCCATGCAGGGCACCGGACACATGGATTCCAATGGGGTTTTTTTTAAGCGCCTGAGGCTCTAATTGGCTTAAAAAAAAGGGTGGGTCCAGTTGTGTGACAAAAGCGAATTAATATTTGCTAATGTCTTCCTGATTCTCCTCCCATCCCCAATCAGGAAGTGACCACGGAGTCTTAGGATGGGTCTCAGGACCCACCTCCTGATCAGCCTGGAGAAAGACCAGGGAAGACCAGGTGCTTCTCACCGGTGATCAAGTATGCCTTATTTTTTCAAAAGAACCTCTAATCAACGGGTCTTTTGAAATTCTGGAAATAAGATATTTTCCCTTTCATAAATGAAGAAAAAAAAAAGCATAGGATGATTGAAGACTACTAGAGAGGCTTATTTTCAACTCTGCCTCCATACTTCAAACTCATCACAAACGTTCTTCATAAACAAGAGAGTGGTTGGGTAGGATGCGGGATTTGAAACTGCTTGCAAGTCAAAGCAAGTAAAGTTAGATATCTCAACATTCTAGGTCTAGATCAGTAACCCAGAAAGTAATGAAGACATTGGATCATCATCAGATATCTTTTCCAGCAGTGGCGGCCCGTCCATTAGGGGTGCAGCCCTCCTAATCCATGTGCCTGGCCCCCTAATCTCCATGCAGGGCACCGGACACATGGATTCCAATGTTTTTCTTTATATATATATATATATATATATATATATATATATATATATATATATATATTAAAAGCAATTTATTTTAAGTATAAGTAGTTTAAATAAGTATAAAAATGAGTGTAATCAATAAAGATTTTATTCTGCAATCTATTCAGTTTTCCTCAATTTAGCTAATTATTTAATATTGTATTTCAGTTGGGCTTTAAGTATAATAAATAGCTAATTATTTTATATTGTATTTCAGTTGAGCTTTAAATGCAATAAATAGCTAATTATTGTATATTGTATTTTAGCTGGGCTTTATGTATAATAAATAAATAAGAAATAAAATAATAAGGTTTAACATTTTATAAATCCACTTGTACCATATACTGTGTATATATATATATATATATATATATATATATATATATATATATATATATATATAATGTGTGTGTGTGTGTGTGTGTATATATATATATATAATGTGTGTGTGTGTGTATATATATATATATATATATATATATATATATATAAAAGCTATTTTATTTTAATTTATTTTATAATTTTATTTATTTATTTTTTAAATGACAATTTTTTATGATACCCGGAACATTAGCAATTTAAATGTAATTTAGTTGGGGTTTACATTTCTTTAAACATAGCACTGAGTTTGCTGGTTTGCAGTCATTCTTAATATAGGGAATTCTTTGGCAGGCTTTTGTAATTATACATAAACACATTTACACAGTGAAATATTAAAGTACTGGTTGCATTTTACGGCACCATACGGGATACGGAGCTGTATTAAAACAATACGCATTAACAATTAAACAAGCGCACGCAAATCCACTCATTATCAAACCAGATCCATCAATCGCCAGTATTCGTTTGTCAGCTTTTAATCATGCAATATTACAAACTGGAAAACAGTCGTGCTGTTTATGATTAGCTTTGCTGTTGATTCAGCTATGTGAACTGAGAGATTAAAACTGACATCCTTTTGTTAATTTAGACTTGGTTTGTCAATATTACCAAGGTCTCTTCAAGAAGAACAATTGATTTCACAATTATTTACATAATTATATATATATTCAAGTTGTGGACACATTGATAGTTTCCCACATACCTTCCTCCTTCGGCTTTAAATGAAAAGTCGAAAAAGCTAAACTCCAGTAGAAACTTTTTTTTGGAGTGAGGAAGAATTAGAACCTCTATTAACTTTTTATTGCTCGAAAAGTATGGGTATGAGCCCTCAAATTATTAACCGTTTTATCTTATTTCACTTCAGTGTCCTCTAAATAAAAACTCTTTTGGACCTCACAACCATTGGTGTGGTGCTCTGGTGGATCTTCTGCCGTTGGAGGCCGGAGATTGCCAAAGTCCATTTGTGGAGCTTTCTGCATTTGGTTGAGGAACATCTCTCATTAGTCTGGGTACCCTGGGAGACACCCAAGGTTAAATTTGGATGAAGAAAGGCAAAGAGAGCACCACACCACAATGGTCGTCGAATCCAAAAGAGTTTTTATTTGCATTATACTGAAGTGAAATGAGATAAAAAAAATAATTTGGGGGCTCACCTTAAATTATCACTTACGGAAACCTTTTGCTTTGGACGAACTCCAGTGTTTTACCATTCCAGTCCCTGATGAATGGGGGTGGGGGGGGGGGGGGGGTGCCTGAGCCCCTGAAGAAATGCTTTGACTGTTTTATCTGATGTAACCTCAATATAAGCAATTAAAATTGTTTTGGTCTCCACAACCAGTGTTGTGGCACTCTTATTAGGCTGGCCGTAGTAGATGGCTCATATTTTATCTGATACCTACTGAATCGGCTTAAATTTAAGCTGTGAGTGCCTTTGCAAGCACCACCTGGCTTGACAAAAGTCAAATTGACTAAGCCACTTTTAATGTGGACGGGGAATCAATTTATTTTCACTTAACCAGCAATCCCATCGCTGCACTTGCTGTAAATGACATTAAATGATACATTGATAGTTTCTTTTCCACATACCTTCCTTCTTCAGTTTGAATGAAAACAACATTTTCTTTGCTCAGAAAATATGGGTACGAGCCCAAAAAGCATTGGCTGTTTGTATCTTATTTCACTTCAGTATAATCAAAATAAAAACTCTTTTCGACCTCACAACCATTGGTGGGGTTTTCTGATGGACCTTCTGCGGTTTAAGGTCTGACATTTGCCAAAGTCCATTTGTAGAGCTACCTGGCTTTGGTTGAGGAACACCTCTCATGGGTCTGGGTACCCTGAGAGACAGGTTAAATTTGGGCGAACAAATTCAATGAGAGCACCACACCAATGGTTGTCAAATCCAAAAGAGTTTTTATCTACGAGCAGGGCCCTCCTGTACCTTTTGTATTGTACTGTAATTGTGTTGTCCTCCTATACGTTGTAAAGCGCTGCGTAAACTGCTGGCGCTATATAAATCGTTAATAATAATAATAATATTTGCATTATACTGAAGTGAAATAGGATAAAAATAATTATTTGGAGGCTCATGTAACCTTAAATTATCACTTATGGAAACCTTTGTCATTGGGCGAACTCTGGTGTTTTACCATTCCAGCCCATACAGTTATTGAACCCTGATGGAGGGAGTTCCTGAGCTCCCAAAGAAATTCTTTGATTGTTTTATCTTATGTGACATCAATATAAGTAATTAAAAATGTTTTGGTCTCCACAACCATTGTTGTGGCACTCTTATTAGGCTGGCCATACACGGACCACATTTTGTCTGCTACCTACTGAATCGGCTGAAATTTGAGCTGTGAGTGGCTTTCCAAGCACCACCTGGCTTGACAAAAGTTGATTTAAAAAATTAACTAAGCCACTTTTAATGTGGATGGGGGGGAATCAATTTATTTTTACTTAATCAGCCTGCAGCATGTCCCGTCCCATCACTACACTCACTGTGAATGGCATCTCAAGTCCCTGCCACTAAATGTAAATCCAGTGATGTCATTGACCAGATATGGCCAAGGCCATATTTGCTCAATATCCTTGCCCAAATAGGGCCATGTGGCCCTATTTGGGCAATTATATCAGCCACTATCCCTGCCTCTTTGTGTACTCTGCTACTGCTCATTTAACAACCACTAAGCCCTTGCACACACGATCGGAGATTCCGACGGAATGTGTCCGATCGGAGCGTTTTGTCGGATATTCCGACTGTGTGTGGTCTGCATCGGACTGTTTTCGTCGGAATATCCGTCGGACCAAATTTTCCAACTTGCCGGAAATATTTTCCGACAAAATGCTCCGATTGGACATACTCCGATCATGTGTAGAGAATTCCGATCGGACAAAGTGCCACGCATGCTCAGATTAAATTCCTACATCAAAGCTATTGGCTACTAGCCTGAATGTAGTCCCGTCGTAACGAAATAACGTCATCACGTTCTGAACGATCGGATTTTCCAACAACTTCGTCCGACCGGGTGTATACAACAGTTTCGGACAAAATATGTCGGACAAAATCCGACGGATTTGGTTGTTGGAATCTCCGACCGTGTGTACAAGGGCTAACAGTAGAAGGAAGAGGTCATATGTAGTGGCAGTAGTAACATTGCTACTATATTTCATGTTCAGTTCCTGCTGAATGGGCTAAAAATCTGGGGTATGGATAAATACCCAAACAAAGTTTAGTCTGAATCTGTATTTGGAACAAACAAGAATGTTGGATGTGTGTACCCCCTACCACACTGTGTGGTTCCAACTACAAGGTTTATGTCACTACAGGGCATGGCAGTGACATAGAAGCCAACTGGTGGAACCTGTGAGCCTAGAGGAAGACCAGGTATTCGACACATTCAGAAGTTTGATTAACCATTTCTGTTTTAGCCTTTGAGGTATTATTAGCCGATAAAGGTCTAAAGCAGTCATTGGTAAATGGTGGACCGAGGTCCAGATACGGACTGAGTCACTGTCCCATCCAGATAAACAACCACCATTAAGGAGGTGGTTATTTCTCCCTGCCTCCACTGCTGTCATTATCACAGCAGAGAGTGGGAGGCAGAACTGTTCCACACACACAGAGTGGGAGGAACAGCAGCACTAGATGGAGGACGGGAGCTGCCAGAATTAACTTTTCATATTGACAAGCTGGTGATTAGTTACAAGGACGCAGGGCGGTCCTAGCAACCTATCACCAGCATGTTAAAATAAGAATGTTAACTGTGGCAGCTCCCAACCTCCATCTAGTGCTGCTGTGCCTCCCATTCTGTGGAAGGCTCAGAGCTGTGATGTGAAGGGGGTCCAGAGCTTGTGGGGGGGGGGGTCTTGGATGTGAAGGAGGGTCAGATCTGCAGGGTCCTGGCATGTTAAGGGGGAAGAGGATACCGCTGTGAAGAGGGATTCAGAACATTGCTATGAAGGGGAAACTAATGTGAAGAGGGGAATTGTGATGTACAGGGGGACTGAGGAAACTGACATAAGAATGAGATCATGAAATAAAGGAGGGAGGCTGTGAGGTGAAGGACCTTAGTCCTCCCACAAACATACGCGATTCGGATCTCTGCTGGAAGAAAATTTTACTGATCACACCTCTCTGAATTTGAATTCAGTACCCCATAGTCTAAAGAAAACATGTACTAAGATTGTATGGAGCTTGCCATTGCTGAGCTCTTCTGGAAATGCTAGCTCCATGGTTTTTGTGCAGATCAAATGGATTCAGCAATTTAAGAAAAATAGACCTGGAACATATTTTTATATGATCCTTAAAGCCAGTCCTTGCCTGAAGGGTGACCTCTGACCTCACCAAAGGCCTGCACATTAATACTAGTGAAGACACTGTAAGCATATAATAGGAAAAGGTCAGAGGTTGCAGACCATGTAGCAAGCATGGTTGATAACTGGGGACAGAGTTACATCAGATGTGGATCATCCAAAAGGCAACCTAGGCACAAGCTTAGGGTATGCTCAATGTCCAGGGGTCCAGTTACCTATTCTGTCCTGCTGTAAACCAGAGGAAGGTATTGAGGTGCATCTAGAACATAAGTCCTTGTTGGATGAGAACAGTCTGCCTAAGGTGGTAGTGCTTGCAAACAAAGTTTGGACTCGCCACCTGTAGTAGAGATACTGTAGATATCCAGAGGCTTCTATAACAGAGAGACTTTTTTTTACAAAAGGATAACTTTTGACAATCGCAGTATGGTGGGGTTGCCACCTCATCATTTTAAAACTGAACACATATGAATTACAGCGGCTCTGTGGCTGGATGGTGCCTTATCTGCAATGAATTAGCCCCAGGACCTGTGTAATTCATAAGTGTTCAGTTTTAAAGGGAACGAGGTGGCTTTAAAATAGAGCTAGAAAAGAATAAGTGGAATTTTTGAAGGCTTGGCCATTTATGTTTTAGCCAATCAGATGCTACTAGGAGAAGGAGAGTCAAAAAATTGTGTAAAAAAAACCTTACGTGCAATCTTCAGGTGTTACCATTGGCATCTATAGGGACCAAAAACATGAGACTTTGCCCCAAAAAAGTTCATGTTTTTTTTTTTTTTTCAACCTCCGAGCTCCAAGCTTCTACTGACACAACATTCAAGGGATGAATGGGCATAGGATACAATGGGAATATGTATGTCATGTGTTCAAGAGCTTTTAGAAAAGTGCTTCAGGTGTGAACCAGGGCTGAGCAGAAGGAAGTAGATCACAAACAACTCAACAGGAAAGACTTACAGCAGGTAATAAGAAGCAGGCCATCAGATGTTATATATTATTGAGTTCTTTACAACTCTTTAGATGACGGTATTGATTGCCTTCACGAGAAAATGATTGCTATTGTGACTTTAGATCTGAATGGCAGCAATTCAGCTAAGATCCTTGGTTTGAATCCTACTGAGGACACTACATGAAGTTTCACGTTCTCTCTGTGCTTGCGTGGGTTTCCTCCCACTCGTCAAAGACCCGCTGGTAGATTAATTGACTCCTGTCTAAATTGGCCTTAGTATGTGTAGGTATGCGTGTGGGAGATGAACCTTGGCTTGTAAGCTCCTTAATGGGCCTGATATTAAAGTACAATATGTAAATTGTCAACTCGATATGAGTACATATGAATGAATATGGCTTGTACTGTAGTTCTTCAGCAATGGATAATGTATGTGTATATATAATGGTCTTTCGAAAATAGTTCAAAATACTGGTACTGGAAGAATTTGGAATTAAGTGTCTGTTGGCTAATTAGTAGATGCATCAATATGCCAAGAACAATGATAATTTATTATTACCATTGCATTTTTAGTTTGTTATTTTGCTGCTAGAAATAGTTCTGTGCCCTTTTGTGACAGTGAATGTTTAGCATAGCGTATGATTTTATAAATTAGAATTTAATGTGCTCTTTCATGCTGAGATCTGTTTGGTGATTAAAAGTAATACTGTCAGTTCATTTTAATAAAAAAATAATAATTGCTTCCAGATCGAGATTCTTGAAGGAGAAATATTTCGAGGCATCTGAGCAAATATTAGCTCAATAAATTAACTTTTTTCCAAGTTTAACCGTTTCTGTGTTAGCCTTTGAGGTATTATTTGCTGATAAAGGCTTAAAGGGATCATGTACTGAGATAGTAAGGAGCTTGCCATTGCTGAGCTCTTCTTCGGGAAATGCTAGCTCCTTGGTTGTTGTGCAGATCAAATGGATTTAATATTTTCTGAAAAATAGACCTGGAACATATTTTATCTGACCTTCATTGCCTGAAGGGTGATGTCTCGCCAAAGGTCTGCACATTATATTAGGTACACTATATTTTCAGAAGTATTGGGACGTCTGCCTTTACACACCAGTCAAGTTCTTCCACCACAAACTCGCTCACCTTGTCTTTATGGACCTTGCTTTGTGCACTGGTCCAAATCATTTGGTGGAGGGGGGGATTATGGTGTAGGGTTGTTTTTCAGGGGTTGGGCTTGGCCCCTTAGTTCCAGCGAAGGGAACTCTTGAGGTGTCAGCATACTAATACATTTTGTATTTCGTGCTCCCAACTTTATGGGAACGGTTTGGGGATGGCCCCTTCCTGTTCCAACATGACTGCGGTGAGGATCTGGCAGCTGCGGTCACATCAGCCAGTGGTGGGGATCGTGGCATCGGACATTAGGCTGTGGTGGGCAATGCCTTCTGTGTCTTTTCCTCTTCACTTCTGTCATACATCTCCCCCCATCCTCCTATGCATCCAATAGAATCGCCTGTCCTTTCAGCCAATTGGGTGACGGCTATCATTCACTGTTGTAACACAACTGGGTGGTCTACAGTCGCAATGCTCTGCGCCCCGAGCCCACCCTATTTGGAAGCCTATTAGAGCCTCTGGCTCTAATCTGGTGCTTCAAAAAACACCCCCCCCTTAGCCATAGGAATTTATGTGCCCGGCATCCTGAAAGAGGCCAGGCACATGGATAGGGATGGCGGTGGTGGTGGATAGGGGAGGCGACACCCGTGCACCCACAATGGATGGGCCACCCCTAATCATACATGTCAACATGGGCACGCACACACACCAGACCACGCTCATAAATAAGAGAAATAAATGAGGAGGATCACTGCCATTGGTTAAGAGACACCATAGGGAACCATCAGCTTCTTAGGATAAGTTGCAGATACTTCTAGGTTTCCCCCATTCTAACTGTTTAGGATCACTAAACTATCTGGTTTGCATAGATCTGCAGATCTATTTTAATATCACATTTGTATATGATCAAATAGTTCTTCTTTCTATAGCTAAAGCTTTATATTCTATTGTAATACATGACTGATGAGCAAGCAATAAGGTGACTTGGAAAACTACCACAATATATATTTTTAAAGTAAAACTGGTTCCTTGCCAATCCCATTTACAAGGACCACAGTCTAGCCAAGTGAAGGGTTTTCCATTTAGGATGGAATCAATCACTCCCGCAGAAAGAAAGTCTTTCTATATACATTGCCTTTAATTAGAAATTAGACATTGAGTTGCTGACCATATTGCAAACTCCTTTCTAAATAACACAGTTTTACCTTGTACAGCAGTTTGAAAACACAACACGAGTAAGGATTATTTGTAAGCATAATCAGTTTATTAGATGTCCACTTCTTAAAGCTAAAACCACATTGGGGTTGACTTACTAAAACTGGAGAGTGCAAAATCTGGTGCAGCTCTGCATAGAAACCAATCGGCTTCCAGGTTTTTTTTTGCTAAAATTTTATTGAACAAGCTGAAGTTAAAAACTGATTGGCTACCATGTATAGCTGCATCATATGTTGCACTCTCCAGTTGTAGTAAACCACCCCCATTAATCTAAACATGTTTTATAAGAATATTATTAAGTGTAAGCCCTTGTACACACTGTCGGAGATTCCGACGGAATGTGTCCTATCGGAATGTTTTGTTGGATATTCCGACTGTGTGTGGTCTCCATCGGACTGTTTCCAACGGAATATCCAACGGACCAACTTTTCCAACTTGCCGGTAAAATTTTCAGACAAAATGCTCCGATCTGACATACTCAGATCATGCGTAGCCTACTCCGACGGACAAAGTGCCACGTATACTCAGATCAAATTCCTAGACCAAAGCTATTGGCTACTAGCCTGAACGTAGTCCCGTCGTAATTAAATAACGTCATCACGTTATGTACAATCGGATTTTCCGACAACTTTGTCCGACCGTGTGTATGCAACATCATTTCCGGACCTCTTCCGGAATTAATCCATCGGAATTACTCTGACGAATTTGGTTGACGGAATCTCCGACCGTGTGTACAATTGGCTAAGACATAGCAGAAGTAAGTGAATCTGGTTTGATGTCAGCCACATTTACTCTGCTGTAGACTAGGATAAGGGAGCCAATCAGAGCTGGGTTATTCTCAAGGAGTATGCTTCCAGGAAGGGGCGAGCAAAGGAAGGACATCATCAGTGTGCTGCTAATCCAATTCAAGGCCAACTTGTGGGTTATGGTGGGTCTAGGACAAGACTGTTTTACTTTATGATAATATAGTCTGTGAAGATGTCCAGGATCTGGTGGGATCTAATGATACTTCATTTTCTGGTAGCTGCTGGAAAATTATATATTTATAAGGCTTTTTATGTGCATCAAGAACTCTGATGACAAGGTCTCTATGCTTGAGATCCCAGGTCTGCACACCCACCAAGACGAGTAGAAAAAAGCCATACACTCTATGTTGGATTGTCAATTTATTCTATGTTTTAGAGAATTCCACGGAACTGTCAAAGATCCAGGGGACAACTCTGTTGCAGCAGGAGGAGTGGAATGCTAACCTAGGAGATAAACGAAGCAGGGGAAGGGCTGTCAATCAGTCCTTTTGCGTCCACCTTTAGCTAAATAAATATAATTTTTATGTCGTCTGACCCTTTCAGAGTTAGGCTCATACAAAAACTATATAAAAATATGCATTGAACATTAGTGGGTTTAGTTGCTCACCATCATGCCAAAGCTCAAGGACAGAGGGTTTGACCCTGGCCTCACCCAAAGCCTTAGCCTACTTGATTTTGTGCAGACCATAGGCCTTATGTTGAGCTGGAAGGCAGGTATATTTCCTCGCTATTTGGATTGTGGTCCTTTTGACGGGGCAGTTTGAAGACAATGTTGAATACTACTAAGTTCTCACCCATGTAGGGTGAGGAGTTCAGGGGCAGTCCAGCTGGAGAGGAGAGAACTGATTTTCAGTACACTCTGGATAAGTCCTTGTTAGGGACTTGTATTTTTGAAGCTTCAAAGAGTTTTGGGAGAGAAGAACTTCAAACCCTAATTATAGGGAATTTGGTCGTGAGGGGGTTAACCCAGGTGCATCAGAATCCAGAAAAGAGGGGACAGTTGACACCTGGCTGTGAGAGAGAGTGCAGGACACACCTGAGTGAGCAAGGTGAACTAAGCTTGGGGTTGAACTGTGAAAGCATCCTCTTTTGGACCCCTGAAGCAGATGGGAAACCCCCAAAACCGCAGAATGGGACCAGTATAGTGGCAGCAAGTCATTCTTTTGTATTCTGTTGTACCAGAGTTATGGACAGTTTTGTGTTTGCTGAAGTAAGCTGCTTTATTTTCTACATTGTTTACAAGTACAATAAAGACTGTCACTTTTACAAACGGCTGGCGGTGATCCTGGGCTCCAATATCACACATCATTTAAAGCAAGCATGTGCTCACCATCAAACATATCAATTGGCAGCAGGCTATAAATGTAGGCACCCAAAGGTGCTTGTACAAAATGCCAGGTACCTTCCTAAATGCTATAGAAATCAAGACTGATTCAAATGATTCATCCCTACTCGCCACCCTGCTTCCCTATTGGTCATTGAGGATACCAGTCTTAGTTTTTACCAATAGAAAGGCTGATGCAGTGACATGGGGTCAACCTATTGACTGTAAGAACTGGTGACAATCAACATTATAGATTGCCCCTGGATTTGGGGCTCCACAACAGCTTTAGAAAAGTGTTTGCCAACCTTTTGGACCTCACGGGCCACTAAACTCACAATTTAGATTCCCGCGGACCACTAACATGAATTTTACACGCCTTATACACACAATGCTCGGCTCTCTGCCCCCCTCTCTCACCTCTTTATCTGGCCATGTGCTCGGGCTTCCTGTTCCCTCCCACAGTCTTTGATCTGCACTGCCATTGGAACCCTTCAAATAATTTTCAGGTCCTAGGAACCCTTGCTAAGATTAGTCCGTCAAGCAAATTGCCCCTTACATTAGTGGTCAGTGGTTCTAGAAACCCACAAAGGGGAAGAGAGGGGGGACAATGGGACTTTGCGAAACCAAGCTGATGTAGAAAATATGTATAATGTTTAGCTAAAATGCAAAATGTATTTATATTGAAACAGCATTCAAATGATCCCTTAAAGCCAAGGAAAGCAGTACAACAAATAACAGAGACATAAAAAGCCTAAAAAATTCACACTCTAGGTGATACAAATAGATTTGGAGCACAGCTGAGAGCAATGATTCCGGATGCATAAGGCCCAGAGCTCCAACGCATTTCGACTGAATTAGTCTTCCTCAGGGGGATGGCATCCGATAACACATTTAAGGATCTGTATTAAAATGCAAAAAGATATGAACCAAATAAAATATGCTGTATGTCACCAGGATAAAGGGTGACAATGCCATCAAATTTTCTATATGTCCAAGACAAAGCACAGGGGATACCATAAAGGGATCTCCCTGGGGGGGGCTGCAAAATCCTGAGATTAACTGGTTTTATGTCTCTCTGAACACTGAGAAAAATTAAAAACCTAAGATGGCAGACCCTCTGGGGTTGAGTCAGTATACATTGAGAGGTGAGCCTCATCACATGTATGAAAGCAGCCAATCAATGTGGTAAAAATTGACGCCAGAAGTACTGGGATACAGGTGTGGTTGTGAGCTTTTTAGCCCCAGGGTGATCACTGGAGATAGATGTCAGTGGTTAAAATGCCACCATTTAGCTAAAAATACCATTGGTGTCAGGCTGATAACTCTGCCAAGTGGTGAAGACCCTTGAAATATACAAGCACCATCAGATTGGGGGTCAGTCTGCCAAGTAACTCCTAGCAACCTCACGAGGAACCATAGCATTCCATGGAACCCTGGTTGAGAATGGCTCTCTTAGATTGTAAGCCTCTTGAGGGCAGAGACTGTATACAGTATGTAAGTGCTGTGTAAATTGTTGCTGCTATATTAAAACTTGTATTTCAATGTGCATTTCAGTGTGTATTTGGCTGCTTACCTGGAGTTTAGATTTAAATAGCAAGTCATCCATATTCGTTCTATCTGCTTCATGTTTTCAAATTTTTTTTTTTTTCTTGTAGGAGACTGAAATTTTGGATTTAAGTCTAGTGAAAGATGCCAGATGGGGAAAGCATGCACGAATTCCAAAGGTAAGATAGATATGGTTATATTAAAAGTACAGTAGATATTGTTGAGATAGTATCCGTACTTAAAATGTTTTGCTAATAGCTATTGAAGCTACCTGAGCACTTTACTGTCCCCGTGAGTTCTGAGGACACAATAGATCAATATTATGTACATAGGAGTCAGTACTTACCACTCCCAGGCTAGCAGTTGAGCAATGTTGACATTTGTCAGAAGAGATAGCTCATAGATTTAGTGGACCTCTTCGTTCATCTTTATTTAATTTAGAATTTTTACAACAGCAACATTTTGTCAATACTAGGGATGAGCTTGATGTTCGGGTCGAACATAAGTTAGACCCGAACACCGGATGTTTTGCCCGTTCTCAGAACATCGAGCATTATGGGGCATTAGCGGCAAATTCGAGCGCTGTGGAATGCCTCATAGTGCACATGACGACTGGCCAAAGCATGCTTTGGCCAATCACCGCGCCCTCTGCTAAGGGTGCCTTTGGCCAATCATGGCTCAGGGGGACTACAGCCACTCCCCACACTATATAAGGCACCTTACACGGCGGCCGTGTGTAGTGGACAGAGAGATACTGTAGCTTGAGTTACATTAAGAAGGCAGGTTATTCAGTTAGTGGCAGTGTATTTGAGATTTATATATATATATATATATATATATATATATATATATATATATATATATATAGAGTGCAGTGCATTCTGTGGTGTACTGTTTCTAATACACAGGCGGTGTACACAGTATCTAATACAGTGTATACAGTGTCTACTACACTTCTGGTGGTGTACACAGTATAAAATACAGTGTAGCAGTACAGTTGCTAATACAGTGCAGGCGGTGTACACAGTATCTAATACAGTGTGTACAGTTTCTACTACACTTCTGGTGGTGTACACAATACAGTGCAGCCGTAGTACAGTTTCTACTACCTTTCTGGTGGTGTACACAGTATCTAATACAGTGTTTACAGTTTCTACTACACTTCTGGTGGTGTACACAGTACAAAATACAGTGCAGCAGCCGTAGTACAGTTGCTAATATAGTGCAGGCGGTGTACACAGTATCTAATACAGTGTGTACAGTTTCTACTACACTTCTGGTGGTGTACACAGTATCTAATACAGTGTAGTGTGGTGTTGCAAAACAAAATATACATTATGTCCGGAAGGCCACCAAGGAGAGGCAGATGCTCACGGGCCACTAAAAGAGAGCAAGCAGCCTCTGCGTTTACTGTCAACAGTGCTGGTTGTGGACATGGTGCATCCTCTGCAGGTGACAGTGGGACACACTTGTCCTTTTTTTTTTTTTTTTTGTTGCTGGCTGTGTTATTGAGCCACAACATGCCGAAAGTTGGTGGAGTGGATAACAAAGCCATCCTCATCCTCTGTCACCCAGGCTCAGAGTAGTTTGCCTTCCAACGCAGTTGCCAAAATGACATATTCCACCGGCTCCTTGTCCACAGCCACTCCTTCCATAGCCCCACCATCATGCACGGAGGAGTCCCCAGAATTATTTGACCACAGTGTTGGGTATATGCTGCTGAAGGATGCACAGCAATTTGAAGGTTCCGATGTTGGTTCCCAGGTTGAGGAAGGGAGTAACGTGAGCCTAGAGAGAGGGGGGGCCTAAGAAGGACAAGAAGCTGGCAGTCATGTTTCCCCAGCTGCAACATACTGCCAAGTTTGCTCCAGTGATGAGGAGGGAGGGGATGATGAGGTAAGTGACTGTACTTGGATGCCTGAGAGAAGAGAGGAGGAGGAGTCATAACTCCATTGAGGCAGGATGTCCTCTAGGGGGCAGCTTAAGGGCAGCCACCCTATTGCATCAAGGTACATCTGACCTTCTAAGCTGCAGCAGGATTTTTTTAAACTCTCGCTGACCACATAATGAATATGTGTGGTGGCAGGGAGTATGAGCCTTAACACCTACACACTACACATATGCATCCATAGGGACTAAGGTTTCTGTGCTGAGAGCAAACTCATTGTTCATTCCAAGCACAGTGACCGAGCTGTCATAGACATCTTCCTATCTCTGTTTGTGATTGGAATGCAGCAGAATGGGCTGCCACTTATGTGACCACTGTGACAGCCATTCACTGTGATCATGTGATCAGGAGGTCCGTCCTGCCTCCCTTAAGCTGCTTCTGTATTCCCAATTCCCAATGAAGTCAAGTGTGACGAAAAGCATAGGGAGGAGCTGACATCATTGTGCTACCGGAAGTGGCCCGTGATTCTGTTTGTATACCAGGCAGAGCTGATTTTAAAACGCTATTACTCTGTTGATGTTTGTAAGTGATATTTATATTTAAATAAAAGGTATTATTGGATTTTACCCTATGTCAGTGATGGTGAACCTTGGCACCCCAGATGTTTTGGAACTACATTTCCCATGATGCTCAACTACACTGCAGAGTGCATGAGCATCATGGGAAATGTAGTTTCAAAACATCTGGGGTGCCAAGGTTTGCCATCACTGCCCTATGTGGAGCATCTGCGCTTTATTTCTAAGCAGGCTGATGGCTGGAGGTTGAAACACTGGATTTTTGCTGGGGGAGACCTGGCCAGTGTGAATTCTTTTGACACATGCCTTTTATGACCTCTGTATTTTTCGGGGGTCGTATTTGTTTAGTAAGCCTGCATTTCTGTCCACCTGGAGGAGGTTCCTGACCGATCTTGGCATTTATTTCAAGATTTATGGGTGGAGTATTTTCATCTACTTGCCCATGTTGTGGACGTTTGTCAATCATATTAATTGGTTTTGGGACATTTTGTGTATCTTTTGTTACTATTGGAAATGACTGACACATTTATTGATTAGCGCAGCACTGTTTATTTACATTATTGTGATTATGAAAACTATTTCCTAGTGTGTTTGCTGCTTTTTTGTGTATTTATTCATTGCACAGGCACATTTTTTTTGTCCATTTTCACATTAATTCCCAACATAGGGACTTCTCCCAAGTCTTCCAAGGAACGCGGCTTGGAACTATATAAGAAGCTTGGGGTAAGGCTGATATGAATGGGGCTTGCAGACAAGGAGGAGTGATGCGTGTTGATTTTGTTTAGTTTTAAATAAAGAAAAAAAAAAGGCAATTACCTGATTGGAGGGGGTGGGAGTCATGGGGTAGTGGATGGGAGGAGCGAGGTTCTTGCTGAAGATCAGTCCAAGCCTAGCCACCATTGGACATGTTTCTCGCACCCTCCCTCACCTTAGCCTTCTACCAAATTACCTATTTTTTTAATTTTGGTTCTGCAAGTGATTGTTTTTGTGATCTAGCACTTACATTTTGTCTGACTGTGAAGCGGCATTCACTATACCTGGTATCCCACAGTACACAGAACATGGAAATGCAATTATTTTAGTGAATATAAACTGCTAAATACCTTTTCTGATCAGCAGTATATAGCAGTCTTGTGACTTCCATCAGCATTTGGTTAAAGCTTGTAGGAGGAGTTTTCATTCCCCCCTAATTGTCCTATGAGGCTGCAGGAGCTCTGACCCTCTGTCTGGACAGTGCTGATTGGCCCTGTGCTGATCACATGCACTCTCCCAAGAAAAATAAAAATCTCTCTAGCAATACACACCAAACTGAGCATGTGCAGCCTGACCCCAAGGCTCTGTACTATCAGCAGATAGATTGGGGACAGTGGAAGAAGGGGAGGATCAGCGAAGATGCAATCAAACAGCATTTTTGCACAAGGCAGAGGATAACCCCTTAGGTTCCACAGTATGTATAACAAGCATGCTTTACTGCATATACAGACTGATTTTACTGTTGTGGGTTTAGTAACACTTTATCATAGCAGCAGGTAGAATTCTGAGTGGACCTGGCTGCCAGCTTCAGAACGCTAGGGGGGAGCCAGGTACACTGTCAATGTAACTGAAATGGCATGTAGACTCTGTAGACCTAAACCTTAAGACCATCCAAAATTTAAACCAACCCGTCCACACCAAAATTTCAGATTAGCTCTGCCCCTTCCCCGCCCTCTACCCTGCAGGGCGCCGGACGCATGGGTTACAATGTTTTTTTTTTTTTTGTTTTTTTTTTAAGCACATGATTAGAGCCTGAGGCTCTAATTGACTTAAAAAAAAAAAAGGGTGGGATCGGGGCGCAGAGCACTGCGCCCTGAGCCCACCCAGTGGTGTGACAACAGCAAATTAATATTCGCTATCATCTTCCAGATTCTCCTGGCCGATCAGGAAGCGGGTCCTGAAACCCGCCACCTTCTCGCCCATCTCCCATGTGCAGGGGGGTGATCGCCGCATTCTCATCCGTCTCACATCCATGCGGGGGTTTGCATTAGTTTGCCATCCCCCAAAAATATTGAGCACTGGCCGCTATGGGTACTGCTTGGGCTCAGTTACCATTTCTAGATGTTCCCTAGAAGATGGGCAAATCCTGTTTTGAGTTCTGGGCAACTTTAATAAATGTGGTAAAAGATATGTATGTCAGGCCTTGTGGTGTGAACGGTCGGTGAACTGTATACTGTATTCCTCCATCAAATATGTGGGTCACAGGCATTTCTGAGTATTAGATCATTTTGCATTTATGCCCATTCATAAATTTCCATAAAATGGGGATTTCGGAGTAACGTGGCATGCAGCACTCTTCAGAATCTGAAATATGAAATTTCCTTGTCTCCCTTACAATCGAGATCAACCGATTAGAACAAGCTTTGAACAAAAGTGCTTTTAGATGTCCAGAAGGATTTCTTACACATGGTTAAGACTGAGGAATAAAATATATTTTTGTGCATATAATATTTATAACATTGTGAGTTATTCAGGACTCTGCTTTAGATGTACTCTATTAAAATGCATGGATGGAGAAGTGTATGTCAAAAAAGTTAATGGAAGTTTTTTTTTTTTTTTCTTTTAACTGTATGTAACATACATAAAAAGCATATGTGTTTTGTAACGTATGCATTTTTTATGCCCTATAGCAGGGGTGTCAAACTCAATTTCGTTTGCGGGGCGCATTAGCATTATGGATGCCCTCAAAGGGCCAATTGTATCTGTAAGACTAGATCAATTTTGTCCAGGGCTTTTTTTCTTTAGAGAATAGGTGCAGGAACTCAACCATGCCCCCTCCCCCACCCACCAAACTGCATTGAACAGTGGGGGGATCTTAAAGGGGCATTAAGTACCAGGAGTTTTATGTACGGTGTTCAGGGATGCCCTGTGTACATGGTGCAGAGTTCAGGGGTGCTCTATGTTAGAATGCAGACTTCAGGGGTGCGTTATGTACAGAGTACAGTTTCAGGGGTGCCCTATACACACCATGCTGTTACAGATGGCAGAGTTCAGGGGTGTTCTATGTACCGAGTGCATGATTCAGGGGTGTGCTATGTACAGAGTGCAGAATTCAGGGATGCCCTATGTACAGGGAGCAGAGTTTAGAGGTGCTCTGTGTTACAGAGTGCAGCAATCAGGGGTGCTCTATGTACCGAGTGAAATGTTAATAGGTGCACTATGTACAGAGTGCAGAGTTCATGGGGGTGTTATGTACAGAGTTCAGGGGTGCTCTATGTACTGAGTGCAGGGCTCAGGGATGCCCTATGTACAGGTTGCAGAGTTTAGGGGTGCTCTGTGTTACAGAATGCAGCAATCAGGGTTGCTCTATGTACCGAGTGCAGGGTTCAGGGATGCACTACGTACAGAGTGCAGAGTTTAGGAGTGCTCTACATACAGAGTGCAGTGTTGAGGAGTGATCTACATACAGAGTGCAGGGTTTAGGGGTGCAGGGCTCATCTCTCTTTCATAGGCTGTTCACATCTTCTGGCTAAAAAAAAAAAGCCCTGGGTGTAAGGGCCACATTAAAAAGGACCTTTGGCATGGGGCCTTGTGCCTTATAGTAACAATGTAGGCATTCCCTTATTTTGCTGGTGTTGGTTGGGGAGGGGTGCAGCCTTGCATTTTTTCCCTAGGGCACTACTGCTGATGAACTCTAGTAATGCAACTTGTCCATTGACCCTTTCCCTGCCAGTAGTTTTTGCAATTTTTTTGCACTCCTGCATACAAAATATTACTTTAGGCCTGAAGATTACATAGCTCCCCCACCAGCCATTATATGTTGTGTGAAAGCAGATACCCTAGAGAATAAAATAGTGGTCACTCCAATTTTTCATGTCGCACAATATTACCGCAAAGGTCTAGGAAACACAACATTTCAGTAAAAAATACACTAAAATTAATTTTAGGGCACACAAACCTAGTAACTTCCCTAATTTTTTCATGAAATATAAAAGAAGAGGTTGCACCAAGTAAATTGATACCCAACATGTCAAACTAAAAATTGGCGTGCGCCTGGGATATGGCGACAAACTTCAGCATCCTTTATTTTCCATAGGCGACACTTTAAAATCCCCCTATAGGTTGTCAGTTTAGTATTACCTAGGAGGTCAGGTGCTAGAAATATTGCTTTCACTCCGGCATGTGCGGCAATATGTAACATGTGTATCGCAATCTGTGCTTTCATGCATAGGTGTATCCTGGGTATGCTGGCCAGGGACACTGAGAGGGGAACCCGGAAGTGACATTAAACATGTTGCTTTCTGGGGTCAGCAACAAGGAGGGGAGGAGAGTGGACATGTACCAGCTCCGCTCCCTCCCCTTTACCCAGCGTCTATGACGGTTCAGGGTCCGCAGATGGGCACTCAGAGCCCGGGATACATGGCTGGGGGTGGGGGCACTGTTACCAGGGAGTAGACTTGTGCACTGACGAAAATTCTGTTTTTGTTTTCATTTCACTCGTTTTTTGTTATTTTTTCAATTTTTCGGGTCATTCGTTATGATGGCAATTTGTAAATTTGTAAATGAGAAAATTCATAAATTTGTAAATTAGAAAATTCATAAATTTGTAAATTACAAAATTCTAAAATAAGAAAATCCAAAAATTAGAAAGAATAACTAACTAATAACTATTAAATTATAGGTATTGGAATTTCCTTTAAAATTTGGCTGTTGGTGAAGTTGGTGAATGCAACGAATACGAATTTATCCGAAGTTACGAATTATCCAAAATAACGAATGCCGAATCTACACAAATGGAATGGCAATTAATAATAATAATAATTAAAAGTTTCTATTATAATTATTGTTATTTATTAGTATTAATTTGTTACGTTTCATTCCTTTAGATATGACATTTGTTATTTCGGATAATTCATAACTTCTCATAAATATGTATCCGTTACGTTCACTAACAGCCAAATTTGAAATTAAATTCCAATACCTATAATTTAGGTATAGTTAGTAATAGTTAATTTATTATTAATTGGTTATTATTTTCGGGTATTTTCAGATTTTTCTCATTTTGAATTTCTGAATTTCCAAATTTTTTAATTTACGAAATTTTCTAATTTTCTAATTTTCGAATATTAGAATTTATGAATATTTGTTAAAGGGGTTTTCGTTAATTCGGATATTTCGGAATGAACAAATTTGTTGAAATTCAATAAAAAAATTATACGAATCACACATGTCTACTACGAGTGTGGAAGCAATCGGGTGGCAACGCAGCCATCTGAATGCTTCCATCTGACAGGCAGTAGTCTGCTTGTCAGACATACAGACAATCCCGGTAGCGGGAATATATGTAAAACCCCCTGCGGTCAGGTCCCTATGGCGTACGTGCCTGGCAGTGAGAGGGTTAAGATTTAATAGGAATCTATGGTTAGGCAATCTTTACTTCCAGGTAAGGACTCAAATTTGTCTGATGTTAAAGCTCCTGCCACAAAAAAATGTCATCTAAATGCATTACTCAACAGTCATAGCAAAGGTGGAGTTTCTCTTTAATTTTATGGCTGATGGTCCGTTTCAATTTTTTATTCAATTTTGTTGGAGGTTTCCTACTTCTCTAGTTTATTATAGTATAAATCTATGTCCTACTTTATATATATAAATAATTCCGTTCTGCGTGTTATCTCCTACTCTCCACGTATACAAAACTGAGTTAAACTTTAAAGCCTATTTTATGTTGTAAAAATCTATAATAGCCCACACTTTTCTTCAGCAATCCATTCTTGTCAATTTCCAGGCCATGATAACACTAATTTTCATGTCACAAACTACAAACTAAATTGTCACCACACGCTCGGAGGAACAATGGCTGCTCAACTAGTAAAGCCAATTATAGCATGTTTTCTGTGTCTTTTTTTGGCAAAATAATAATAGTACACTAAAAGAGCATTGCTTTCATCTCCAGACCTCCTATGTTATTGAGACATTTTAAGAGGGAAATAAGAGAGCCATTAAATGCTTATGAGAAATATTGTTCAAGCAGCCTAAATAGGTAATGGTTATCATACATGGGACCATTTGTGGGAGGAAGGACGCTTTAAAAGGCATTAAAAGGATCAATGATCTCCCACTGGACTCTCTAAACATGCCCAAAAATTGCCCACCTTTATTTTGCTTGCTGCAAAAAGGGCTATACCCCATGCGGTGGCTTTCCCCCTCACAGCCGTCTCTCTCACAGGTCGTACAAACATTGGAGCAGATATGTAGAATGGAAGTGCCGTGTTCTGTCAAAAACTGTCTGGCCATTGGACAGTGTCTGCCCCGTACTGCGCAGGTGCAGCATGGAGGAGAAGGAGACTCTGAAAGTCTCCGGTAGCACATAGTAACAGGGCCCCTCGTGGGCTCGATTCGCTCACCACGCTTTGGGCACGGCCTCGCTTCGCTCGGCTATTTTTTATTCTAACTCTATGTCCACTTGGATGGTGGGGCTTGAACCTGGACTCGCAGCGCAGGCGCCGTTCATCTTCGGAGACCTTCGGCATCTCCTTGCCCTCTGTACTGCGCAAGCGCAGTACAAGGCGGACACTATCCGACAGTGGGACAGTATTCGACACAACACCGGAACTGCATTCCCCCGTGTTCCTGCTGAAAAAAAAGCCCTGATTATTATACAGGATTTATTTAGAGCCAACATTTATACGCTTTACAACATGAGGGACAATTACATCATTTCTTACAGTAGGAATCTGAGGGGCCCTGCTCGTTAGAGCTTACAATCTAAGAGATGCTGTGTACTTATGCCAACTTTAATGCTCCATGCTTATAACCATAATCAAAGTAAAAAACAAACAAAAAAATAAATAAAAATAAATAATATATGGCCAAAAGAGTGTAAGGAAATAGAGTACAAAAAAAACAGTACAAAAAAGAAAATGAAATCCAATCACATTTTTTTTTTTCTCATTTCTTCTTTGGCGTGATTTTTGAAGTGTAAAAGCTCATGGGGCTGTTATCAAACCGGGTACAGCGAGTCCTGTGACAGAGATGATTCGCACTAGATGATGTCTTGCCATTTTCGGCTCAGCATGCTAAAAGCTGCCGAACACGCAGCCTCCAGCATTTCCTTTCCTATAATGTGTTTGGTAGCTGCCACCTTGTCTTTGTAGAAAAGGGGACATCTGACTGCAGGGACGGGAAGTTTAAAGAGAAATATGTCAGTAGTATATGGTAATATTTCCTTCTCTGCAAGATTCTTGCTTTCCCGCATTGAAAAAAAATGTATATATATATATGTATGTATATGTGCGTGTATGTGTGTGTATATATATATATATATATATATATATATATATATATATATATATATATATATATATGTGTATATGTATTTGTATATAATATGTGTGTGTATGTATATATATATATATATATATATATATATATATATATATATATATATATGTATACAAAATAAAAAAACACATGATACTGTTGAAGGCTGAACTCCACAAAGCCGTAAAATCACTATTTAATTCCAGTTATAGAGTCATTAAAACATTTATTTAATGTATTTTTTTATACTTGAATCTGTATTGTTATCAGCCTCCTGCTATTCCCTCCACAGCAGCCCGCTTGTTGACGCCAAGTGCTGTGTAGGCGGCCTACCCACATGCTGGGTTGCATATTATCCACGTGTACAGCCATGTGGTGGGGGGAGTACCAGTACTCTTTAACCCCGTAACGTTGTGGCGTCCTGGCCCTTTAAGGAGTTTCTAATGCCGGGGGGGTTATGATCATATGACCGCCATGATTGGCTGTCACAGCAGTCACATGATCGGAAAGCTCCCAATCGCAAGTAGCTTTCCATTAGGTGCTGGTAACTGTGCCGGGAGCACGCAGGGCTCAGGTTTGTTTACATTTTGATACGCAAATATGCAGCCTCTCAGCGTCAAGGCTCATCTGCCGAGAGGCCACATAATTGCGTATATCTGGCGCAAAGAGGTTAATAGGAAGTTTAGGTACTGCAATTGTTACATAGTTACATTGGTTTGGGTTGGATCAACAAAAGTACTTATGTATGTGCCATACCTGTGGTATCCCTCTAGAACAGGGGTCTCCAAACTTACTACACAAAGGGCCAGTTTACTGTCCTTCAGACTTTAAGGGAACCAGACCACGGCCATTGAGAGTAGAAAGTATCATCAGCGAGAGTAAACAATACCCCATCTTTGGTGTCATTGGGAGGAATTGTACCCCATCATTTGTGTCATTGGGCCTCCTCGATGGTATTATTGGGAAGAATTGTACCCCATCATGTGTCATTGGGCCCAATTGGTATCATTGGAAGAAACTGTGCCCCATTGTTGGTGTCATTGGGAGAATTGTGCCCCTTTGTTGGTGTCAAATAAAAGCAAGTGAAGGGCAGCATCCGGACCCTGGACCACAGTTTGGCGACCACTGCTCTAGAAGCTGGAATTCACTCAAGTAGACACAACTACTCCAGTGATCTCCACTTCCAGATCTCGTGCTGGGCAGCTGCCCCGCTGCATTGTTAACACAGGAGGTTGGCTGCTCAGCACAGGCGACCTTCAAGGAACACTTGGCATTTTCTCAATGAATGTAAAGTGTTTTATAATTGGACGAGGTGGAGATGGCGACGTCACTGCCCTGTCTTTCCAACACTTTCAATCAGAGAATGCTTTGCATTCACTGTGAAAATGAATGTGGTGACCTGTGAAGCTCTGGTGAACTCCATGCCCAAGAGGGTTAAGGCAGTGCTGGAAAATAATGGCGGCCACACAAAATATTGACACGTTGGGCCCAATTTGGACATTTTCACTTAGGGGTGTACTCACTTTTGTTGCCAGCGGTTTAGACATTAATGGCTGTGTGTTGAGTTATTTTGAGGGGACAGCAAATTTACACTGTTATACAAGCTGTACACTCACTACTTTACATTGTAGCAAAGTGTCATTTCTTCAGTGTTGTCACATGAAATGATAGAATAAAATAGTTACAAAAAATGTGAGGGGTGTACTCACTTTTGTGAGATACTATGTATGTGTATATATACTATAATTGTGCGCCTTTACGCAGGTTTGTGTAAACATACATGGGGATTAAATTTTTTGTTTTTACATTTGCTGCAAGTAACGTAAAAAAGTACATGTAATTACACTTTATTATGAAAATAGGGTTAAATATTTAATGTGTGTGTCCATGCATCCATGTGTGTAAATATACACAGTGGTTAAACTGAGTATTTTTTAGACTTGCTGCAAGTTCTTTCAATGACCCAGTAACAACTTGCCGGCTCGGGATCTAGAAAATGCTTAAGGCCAAGGATCAGACAGGCTGGCAGGATGTTTCATTCTAAATGCTTTCTGCGAGGACACTGCAGGCAGATACTAGATTTAGTACCAAATGCCATTCCCCGCTCAAGCAGGGACGGACTGGAAATGTCTCTGGACTGGAATGCAGACAAGGAAAACTTGGGTGTGGGGACACTCTGTAGCAGTAATACATTAGAACCATCTCCATAGTGAAATCTTTATACAGTAAACTCTTCTGGATTCATTTCTTTTTGTACATGTTTTGTAACCCTGTGAGCTTCCAGTGTAAAAATCCATCACGGCCATACAGCTTCATCCACCATTGTCTATCACTCTGTGACCTTCTAGTGTAAAAATCCATCGCGACCATACAGCTTTATCCACCATTGTCTCTCACTCTGTGACTTTCTAATGTAAAAATCCATCGCAGCATACAGCTTCATCCACCATTGTCTCTCACCCTTTGATCTTCTATTATAAAAATCCATTGCGGCCATACAGCTTCATCCACCATTGTCTATCTCTATGTGACCTTCTGTTGTAAAAATCCACCGTGGCCATACAGCTTTATCCACCATTGTCTTTCACCCTTTGATCTTCTAGTATAAAAATCCATCGCGGCCATACAGCTTCATCCACCATTGTCTATCACTCTGTGACCTTCTAGTGTAAAAATCCATCGCGACCATACAGCTTTATCCATCATTGTCTCTCACTCTGTGACCTTCTAATGTAAAAATCCATCGCAGCATACAGCTTCATCCACCATTGTCTCTCACCCTTTGATCTTCTATTATAAAAATCCATTGCGGCCATACAGCTTCATCCACCATTGTCTATCTCTCTGTGACCTTCCAGTGTAAAAATCCATCATGGCAATACAGCTTTATCCACCATTGTCTCTCACCCTTTGATCTTCTAGTATAAATATCCATTGCGTCCATACAACTTTATCCACCATTGTCTCTCACTCTGTGACCTTCTGGTGTAAAAATCCACCATGGCCATACAGCTTTATCCACCATTGTCTTTCACCCTTTGATCTTCTAGTATAAAAATCAATCGCGGCCATACAGCTTCATCCACCATTGTCTATCTCTCTGTGACCTTCCAGTGTAAAAATCCATAGTGGCCATACAGCTTCATCCACCATTGTCTCTCACCCTTTGATCTTCTAGTATAAAAATCCAAAGAGGCCATACAACTTTATCCACCATTGTCTCTCACTCTTTGATCTTCTAGTGTAAAAATCCATCACTGCCATACAGCTTCCTCCACCATTGTCTCTCACCCTGTGACCTTCTGGTGTAAAAATACATTGCAGCCATACAGCTTTGTCCCCATTGATGCTGACCCTGCAACTTTCCTCATTAGAACCCTGAAAGTGTATCACCTGATTAACAATGAAAAAGTCACTCCTACTCAGATTCACTCTGCACACAACAATGAGCTTTTCCTCTGGAGCAGAGGCAGGTAGGAAAGTTTGTTTAAGTTCTTGAAATGTACATCAGTCCATCTCACATGTTCATCTTCTACGTTACATTAGTATTTGTTGAGTGGTAGAGATTTTTTACATGGTTACATCCTGTTTCCATTTTTAGGTACGGCTCATCTATTATGTATCAGACCTGAATATAATACGTCTAGTAGTGGTTACAATGGGCCAGCGGTCATGATGCCCTTGTACAAATAACTGATATGAGATAATAGATCTTACCTTAGTTGCTCTCTTTCTGAATATGTTCATCTTCTTACTTTGTATTCATTTGAGATTAAATATAATAAGAAGTATTATTAGAATTATATAGGAAATCGATCAATTCAGTAAATGTATAGCAATGACATATGAGGTAGTGTCAGACCTGGATTTTAGCATTGTACATATTTTCAAAAAAAGTTGAATAACTTGCCTATAGAATATCTTTGAACTTTTTCAAATACAATCAAAATATTTTGTTTCCATGCTCTAGATCAGTGGTCTCCAAACTGTGGATGTGGCCCTCTGCTTGCCTTTATCCAGCCCTTGAAGCACCATTCCATCCACTGACATCAATGTTGGAGCAGCATACCTCCCACAGACACCAATGATGGGGCACTATTCCTCCCCTAAATACCAACAATGGGTCACCATTCCTCCCACTGATACTAACAATGGGGCACCATTCCTCCCACTGATACCAACAATGGGTCACCATTCTTCCCACTGATACCAACAATGGGGCACCATTCCTCCCACTGATAACAATGGGTCACCATTCCTCCCACTGATACCAACAATGGGGCACCATTCCTCCCCTAAATAGTAACAATGAGGCACCATTCCTCCTCTAAATACCAAAAATGGGTCACTATTCCTCCCACTGATACCAACAATGAGGCACCATTCCTCCCCTAAATACCAACAATAGGGCACCATTCCTCCCACTGATACCAACGATGAGACACTATTTCTCCCCTAAATACCAACAATGGGTTCTTCCCACTGATACAAACAATTACTAAAAAAAAGGATCCCCTGAGGGTGGATTTTGAAGGCATGTACAACTTAGAAAATAATACAAAAATATTTTATTTCATAGAACAAATAGAAAAATAGTATACAGTATACAAGAAAAAACTAACTCTGGGTACAGTTATAAAGACAGTGTTAAAAACAATATACACCACTTGATTATATAGTATAGTCCATGTAGTTATAGTGACCCTACGCGTTTTCGGAGCTTAGTAAAGCATATCCTTCTTCAGGGGTGTAGATACAACATTTACATGGAATAATACTTGTGGTGGGGTGGTAATAACCCAGACGTATTGTTTAATAAAAACAGGAGACTATAAGTAACCTCACATGTAGAAATAAGTTTGCCAGTGTTCAAAGCACATTCCAAATTTGTATGCAGAAGGGCAGGTGGCGTAGATATCGTGCAGGTGTAATAACGACCTTGTGGGGATAGTACAGACCAAAAAAGTCCAGTGAACTGGAACTCCAGAGGCACAGCACCCTGAAATACCTCAGTGTGGCAAGGAGGTCAGAAGTAGATGGCAGATCGTCCGGCGTTCCGCATGTGAAGTCTGCAGACGTCATTAAACCTGCACATTATCTACGCCACCTGCCCTTCTGCATACAAATTTGGAATGTGCTTTGAACACTTGCAAACTTATTTCTACATGTGAGGTTACTTATAGTCTCCTGTTTTTATTAAGCAATACCTCTGGGTTATTACCACCCCACCACAAGTATTATTCCATGTAAATGTTGTATCTACACCCCGGAAGAAGGATATGCTTTACTAAGCTCCAAAACGCGTAGGGGGACTATACCTACATGGACTATACTATATAATCAAGTGGTGTATATTGTTATCAACACTGTCTTTATAACTGTACCCAGAGTCAGTTTTTGCTAGTATACTGTATACTATTTTTCTATTTGTTCTATGAAATAAAATATTTTTGTATTATTTTCTAAGTAAGTTGTACGTTCCTTCAAAATCCACCCCCAGGGGATCCTTTTTTTTTTTTAGTAACTATTTTCTTTGGATGTAGCACAACTGATGCAAGCAGCCCTGCCGTACCATCTGTTTGTTCAATATACAAACAATTAAGCACTATTCCTCCCCTAAATACCAACAATGGGCCACCATTACTCCCACTGATACAAACGACGGGACACTATTTCTCCCCTAAATACCAACAATGGATCACCATTCTTTCCACTGATACCAACAATGGAGCACTATACCAACAACGGGGCACCATTCTTCCTCTAAATACCAACGTTAGGGCACCATTCCTCCTACTTATACCAAGAATGAGGCACCATTCCTTTACTAAATACCAACAATGGGGCACCATTCGTCGTCTATATAGCAACAATGGGTCACAATTCTTCTCACTGATACCAACAATGGTGCACCATTCCCCCCACCGATACCAACAATGGGTCACAATTATTTTCACTGATACCAACAATGGAGCAACATTCCTCCCACTGATACCAACGATAGGGCACCATTCCTCCCCTAAATACCAGCAATGGTGCACCATTCCTCCCCCAAATACCCCAATGGGGCACCACTCCTCCCTCAAATATCAACAACGGGATGCCTATCCTCCCCTGAATACCAACAAAGGGGCTCCATTTCTCCACAAAATACCTACAATGGGGCACCATTCCTACCACAGATACCAGCAATGGGGCACTATTTCTCCCACTAAAACCAATGATGGGGCATTGTTTGCTCCCACTGATGCCAGGGCTTTCTAATTCCACTGGCCACAGTCCAGCCCCACTAAAGTCTGAAGGACAGTAAACTGGCCTTTTGTTTAGAAAGTTTGTGGACCCCTGTAGTAGAGGAATGTCATAATTGGCCTGGAATGGAATTGGTGAAAATACATTTGTGATCTGCGCATACATTGCTACCTCAGCTATGATAAGATTTCCGTTTGTGAAGACAAACCACCCGCTAGACCAGACTATGGGCAGTGGGAGTAAAAAAACTGCCCCAGCTTCGGTTGGAGTAAACAATGCCCCATCATTGTTTTTTTATTGGGAGTAGAAAAGGCACCTCATCTTGAATTGAATAGTGCCCCAAGGGCCGGATAGAGGCAAGCAAAAGGGCCACATCCAGCCACAGGGCCGCAGTTTGTAGACCACTGCTCTACTACATGTAAAAAAAAAAAAAAAAAAAACATCAAATAATTTGGACCAGTGCACAAAGCAAGGTCCATAAAGACATGGATGAGTGAGTTTGGGGTGGAGGAACTTGACTGACTTGACTCAACCCGATAGAACACCTTTAGGATGAATTAGAGTGGAGACTGTGAGCCAGGCCTTCTTGTCCACATCAGTGCCTGACCTCACATATGCGTTTCTGGAATAATGGTCATACATTCCCATAGACACACTCCTAAACCTTGTGGACGGCCTTCTCAGAAGAGTTGAAGCTGTTATAGCTGCAAAGGGTGGGCCAACTCAATATTGAACCCTACGGACTAAGACTGGGATACCATTAAAGTTCATGTGCGTGTAATGGTAGGTGTCCCAATACTTTTGGTAATATAATGTATATTATATTTACTTAAAAAAAAATGATATTCCTTCAGTTGATTCCTGGTTTCTGATCTAGGCTATGATGATGTCATACATCCCAGGAATCCTCATGGACAATTTTTTTTTCATTTTGAGGGGAGGGGGGGGGGGGTCTTTCTCGGCTAAGCACACCCTCCTGCCTGTAAGTGCTATATGATTCATCTGTCCTTACTCAAGATGGCTAGTAATGAAAAGATGGGGGGAGGGGGGTTTGAAAGCAATTTCTCATCAAAATAAAGCATTGACACAGGGATGGATGGGGGAGGGGGGGGGAGTTTGGTTTGAATTTAAAATGTTATTTGCTTCTTCAGTGTGTGGTGCTCAGGTGCAGTGTAGTTCTGCTTTAAAGTGTTACTAAACCCCTGAGCCTGCAGTCACTATATCCGGTCTCTCCCACAATACACAGAACATGGAAATGCAATTATTTTAGTAAAGACATGCAAATCGGATGCATCTTCCCAAGAAAAAAAAAAACCTTGCTGGCAATAAGAACCAAACTAAGGCCGCGTACACACGCGGGGACTGTTCGCCCAACTTTGTCCGCTGAACAGTGTTTCGGCGGACAGTCCGCTCGTGTGTGGGCTTTCAGCGGACAGTTTCAGCGAACAGTCCGCTGAACAAGGTTTTTCGGAAATTCCGAAAAACTGTCCGCTGAAACTTTGTTTCAGCGAACAGTCCCCTCGTGTGTAGGCTTGTTCGTCAAACTAAGTTCCGCGCATGCTCAGAAAGGATTTACACGCAGAAAGTTATAATGCAGTGTATAGGACGTCGTATTTTTCGTCCCGTCGTACGTGCCATTCACGTCATCGCGCACGGTTTCAGCAAACTGTTCGTTCGTCGTGTGTGGCCATGTCCGTCCTTGCTAATTTTGAGCGGACTGTTTGCCGAAACTGTTTGACGGACAAAGTTGGGCGAACAGTCCCCGCGTGTGTACGCGGCCTGAGCATGTGCAGCCTGACTCCATCGACTCTGTGTTATCAGGAAATTATTAGGGGACAGAGAGAAGGAGGGGAGGATCAGAGAAGACAGGATCAAACAGCCTTTTGACACAATGCAGAGGATTAACCCCTTAGGTTCCGCAGTAAGTATAACAAGCATGCTTTACTGCATATACAGACCGATTTTACTGTTGTGGGTTTAGAAACACTTTAAGTTTTTCATTTGCTAGACTTTCAGCAGGGTGGATTTGATTTAAATCACTAGTAAAAAGGCTTGATTTAAATCTACTTCAATTAAATCATAATTTTTAAAGAGCAACTGTCATCTCTGTCCCGCCACGGCTCCTCCCCTGACCCGCTGTTGGCTCCTCCTCTGACCCACTGTTGGCTCCTCCTCTGACCCGCTGTTGGCTCCTCCCCTGACCGACTGTTGGCTCCTCCCCTGACCCGCTGTTGGCTCCTCCCCTGACCCGCTGTTGGCTCCTCCTTTGACCCGCTGTAGGCTCCTCCTCTGACCTGCTGTAGGCTCCTCCTCTGACCTGCTGTAGGCTCCTCCTCTGACCCGCTGTTGGCTCCTCCTCTGACCCGCTGTTGGCTCCTCCTCTGACCCGCTGTTGGCTCCTCCTCTGACCCACTGTTGGCTCCTCCTCTGACCCACTGTTGGCTCCTCCTCTGACCCACTGTTGGCTCCTCCTCTGACCCACTGTTGGCTCCTCCTCTGACCCGCTGTTGACTCACCGACAGTCCCATTCACTTGAATGGGACGGCTGGTGATGCGGCAGTGACACAACAAGGTGAGGGCCGTGGCGGCAGCAGGTGAGTGGATGCCCACTAACAGGCGCTGCCATGATGGACCTGAAATGACAGGTGCTCTTTAATTGTAAGGACTTATTCTTGCCGGTAGATAGAATGTTTAGTATTTGTAAACAAAACGAAGGTTTCCTATTTAGAATAATAATCTGTCAGGTTAGTAAAACAGCGATATCAGAACCGATTCAATCATACATTTTGTAGTGTACAAAGAGATAAAAGAATATTCCTGAACTTTGCTTTATCTCATGGTTACTGTGAAATAGCATGAATGTATCAATGCAGTGCATGTTATCTCAGCTTATAATAATAAACTCAATTATAAATGTAGCTTAAATATAAAATCTTTAGATTTTTTACTCCAAAAGCATTTTATTAAAATAAATTTGATTAAAAAAAAAAATCTGATTTAACAAAAAACAAAAAAAAAACATTTTTTTTATCAATCAATCAAGACTATCAGTGAAATGGTATTAGAATATGATATTTAAAGCATAAAAAAGAAAAGAAAAGAAAAAAAAAAAAAAAACTTTTCATGACTAAATTTCATTCTGTCACCCTCTGAACAATAGAAAGAAATCTATTTCTGAAACTGATGCATCTGATGCTTTAAATACAGCAAGCTTCAAATGTACAGATATCTGTTCCTAATTTTCTTTTCTAGCGGGAAGCAGAGCCTCAAACATTACTCTTCCCCACTTACGTGAGCCGCTACAGGCAATTGTAAAGTATGATTAAAGAGAAGATGAAATGTACCATTAAATGTGGCTTTAATTATAACTGTAGAAAGGCTATTTTGTTTTGTTTTTGTTTTTTTGTTTTAAAAAGTCACGGCATGTTTGAAATATATTTTGCTCACATTGGAAAGTAAAATCAATTTTTCTTTTTTTTTTTGATTTGTTTGTTTAATGCATTAAAGTTTGTGTAATTCACTTGGAGAGGAACGGTCACACATGGCTGCAGTCATTTTAATGAACCACTTCTGAGGTTAGGCGCAATAGACCTTAAATTGATGGATTCGATGACAGCACAGATTATGGTCCCTGTAATATTAGGAAATATATTTTATATATTGGCCCTTATGTTATGTGATATGTTTCAGTACAAGGTCCAGCCTTTCTCTTCCAGAGTTCTGTAGAACCCCTTGGGTTCCTCCAGAGCTTTCTTGAGGTTCCTTGAGCAATTTCTGACTTTATCAATTTCTTTATTATCTTTATTATCTTTTTAGCTATCTGTAAAAAAAAAAAAGAGTAGTTATTATTGGAATGAAAAATGTCTTTCTTAACCTTTTTAACATGGAGGAACCCTGAAATAATTTCAGTTCTTAGAGAACCCGTGCTAATATTTTATTATATCTATAGCTCATGAGATATTATCAGAAACAGTGCGTTGTAGATCTGGGGATCTTTGAGGAGAAGGCTCCTTATTAGTGCTGGGACAAGGTCAACCAGTGCCCATGGCAAAGATGGAAAATTGTGCCCACGCCCCACCCCGATATCAACCAGGCCCCCTTGACCCCCCCCCCCCCCATTGGATGGATAAGGGGACAGGGCCAATAGTGGTCGAGGCCCAAAATGTTTGTGGTATGCAAATGAATTATGACATCTGAAAAAAATATAAATTATGGGTGGCCTCAAAAAACATTATTGACGAAATAGAATCAAGTAAAAGTTGTACCATCATCCAAAGATGAAATAAAGGGGTTGGGAGCCTGGTTCCCAGCCAGGTTCTCACCAAGAAAACTGGGGGGTGGTTGGACTATCTTGGTACAGTACAATAAGATAAATTCACATATATGAATAATTATGTAAAAAAAGTATACAAAGCTTTATTGATACAAAGTATATAACAAAATTGACAATAACCAATTAAAAATAGGTGATGGTTGATGTATTTATCACCAAAATGATACTCCCCTGATAGGGAAAGATCACAGTGGGATAGTTGGTCACGGACAATGTTTCTACTAGTTTCATGGACTCAGCCGCTTCATCAGGAACTGAAAAAATGTCCCCGGGTCAGCCATGTCACTGACTTGAAAAATGTCCCCATGCCAGCTTTGTCACTGAAAAGAAAAAAAATATCAGTGGCATCACTGGAAAAAACATCACTATAAAGCCCCTCCCCTACCCCCAATACATAGCTCTTTACTCAATGCCAATCCCCCTTTCCTCACTACAAAGCTCACTCCCCTTTAGTACAATGCATCTGTCTCTTCCCTCCAGTACGCAAGGCCCCCCCTTCCTCCCGCCCCCCATTACACCGAACCCCCTCCCCAGTACATAAAGCCCTCCCAGTACACAGAACTCCCCCCAGTACTCACAACCCCCTCCGTACACAGAACCCCCACTTTACAATGGATCCCCCAGTATGCAGTGCCCCCCTCCCCCAGTACATGGAGCCCCCCCAGTACTCACAACCCCCCAGTACACAGAACCCTCCGCTTTACATAGGGTCCCCCAGTGTGCAGAGCTCCCATCAGTACTCCGTGCCTCACCAGTACAAATAGCCTCACCCCCTGTACAAAGAGCCCCCCATAACATAGATTCCCCCTCAGCACCCAAAGCCCCCCCCCAGTACTCAGAGCCCACTCTGCTCCCGTCCACCCCCCCCCCCCCCCCACACATATAGGTATGCAGTCCTGCTGGGTGCTGCTGCTCTTCCAGCACTGTTGTCTCAGTGCTGTGACTTCTAAACATAGGGGGCACTAGGAATAGGAAGCCACCCCTGTGTTTACAAGTAACAGCGGCCATAATACCGCCATGTCTAAAAAAAATTAGAAGCATAAGAAGGAAGCTCCCAGTTTGCCCCCCCCCCCCCCCCCGCCTGCCCCAAACCTCCCTCCACCTATTAGCTGGCGCCTGGGGCACACGTTCCTTCTGCCCACCCCTTATATTGTTGGTCATTGAACCTCCCTTACAAATACAAATAGCTGTAAAATCATTGGTGTCAGTGCTTACTTACCTGTGAAGCAGGAATTGCTCATTGCTCTAGGAACTCCTAGAAACTTCTGGAGAAAACCTAGAGTTCCAGAGAATCCAGGTTGAGAAGAAGAGCTGGCCTAGAGTCAAGAAGGTTTTTCTCAACGGGGACATTGAGCTCTTTCTATGCTAGGATGACAATTTAATCTGGTCTGGGGGCTTCTGGTCTTTCAGCTTTTAAAGAACCAGGCCGGGTGGTTTGGATTTTTGTACAAATGCCCCTTTGAAGGAACCTACTGGCACTCTACCAGATGCACCCAACTCTGAGGATGCTGCAGAACGTCTCAGAGCATGCTCGAGGGATTATGTCTCACAGGGTAGCTTGGAATGCCTTGAGCTAATGACCTGCAAAAGAAAGCAAGGGCTAGCCTCTTTTCCTTCATAGGAGAATAGAGTGATCAAGCTCTTCTTATTTAGTTTAGTTTTTGTGCAAAATCCTCTATGCATTTTAAGTACACTAAAATTTCAACAGGAGTAATCAATCTTTCGTTCTTGCCATGCGGGGAGCTGCAGGCTTTATATTCTAATATTCTTCTTGTTTCTGTTGTTTCTTTGTTTTTCTTTTCTTGGTAATGATGAATGACATTGCACAGATTGCGGAGGCTTTGCACCTGTCAGGTTAGGCTGAATAGCATTTACAAACAAAGATTTTCGTACAGGAACAATTAGATCATCTCCAAAATGTGTGCCTCTACAGAATTTAGATGCATGGAGCCGCAGTATATGAACTAAGTGAATACCGCACTGCAGACGTATAGGAGATCACACAATAAACTTTGTATTTTCTTCACAGCAGTGTTAATTGTTAGGTGACCATAGGCAAGGGTTTCATCCATCCAGGTAGGGTGTGCAATCTTCTCCTACCCAGCGATGTGCAGCAATGTCACTTTTTCTATTGGGACCTGGAAGCCATTGGCCGCCTCAGTATAGCTGCTGCTTAATTACATTCCCATCATGGTTTATAGAAATGCTCAGTGATAGAAAGAGGGCCTTGGCTTTTGTGCTAAAAAATGCACCCCCCCCCCCCTTATGTTGGCTAACCTGAAAAATGTACCTATTGTCAGCTTGTTTCAAGTCCGGTCATGTGACCCATCTCCCCTGTGTCAGCCCAGGGCAGCTGCAGGGGAGAAGAGGAAGCATCAACAACGGATGGCCATTGAGGCATACGGGCGATGTCTCTGCTCCAGACTTTACTAGATTGTTGACAGAACGGTCTCTCCTCAATCCTGTAGCCGGCCGCTGGTGGACACAAAGGATCACATAACTGGACCAGAGCTGGCTGATAATAAGTACAGGCATTGCCCACTTTTAAGTACACAATGGGACCAGAGCATGTATGTAAAACGAAAATGTACTTAGAGTGAAGCGATACCTTTTTTCACTTCTCGATGCATGTAAATACACTATCTCTATGGGAAATCTTGGCCAGCTTGACATGCCACTGCTCCCAAACCATAAGTGACAGAGACAGAAAACTTGAGCACATTAAGGGGGTCCATGACTACAACATGGCAGATTACCTAGGCAAGCTGTCCGGCCCCAAAATATGTTGTAGTCCTGGGTCCCCTCTCAGTGCTCCCCAAGTTTGGTGTTCCTGTCACTTATGGTTCGGGAGCAGTGCCATGTCAAGCTGGCCAAAATTTAACATAGACGCCAGTGGTAAAAACCGAGAACAGTGCCATGCCAAGCTGACCGAGATTTAACATAGAGGCCAATGTGTCCGTACTTGCGAGGCACTTTACGTACACCCACGGGTATGTCCATACTCACGAGTATACGTAAAGTGCGTGCACGTAAAGTGGGGTATGCCTGTATATACAGTACATCTTTGATAAGAGTAGTTAGCGTTAACCCAAAATTTTGCTTTAAACCAACCAGGGTTAGGTATGGAATTTAAAGCATAACTGCGCTCTTATCTCTATATTCCTAAATCCCCACGTGTTATGATTTATGACAGATTTTTACTAGGAAATGCTGCTTAAAGTGTTACTAAACCCACAACAGTCTAATCAGCCTGTATATGTAGTAAAGCATGCCTGTTAGGCTTCAAGTACACGGGACGTTTCTCAACCTCTCCTGAACGCTGGAACATCAAGCTAGTAATCCACGTTCAAAAACGTATGTTTAGCAGCGTTTACAATCTGCGTTTGCGTTCAGGAGTGTTTACTAAAGATAACCTCAGGAGACCCTCCCAAATGATTAGAAAGCACTAAAAACAAGTATTTATTAACTATTTCAGCCATTCTGTGAGAGAACAGTGCGAGTAGCAGCTGAGGAAAGAGGTTTGCTTGTAGCTAGCTGTTATTTTTTGGTTGGTTTGTTAATATGGATCCCATGAGGAGCATGTGTGAGGAAAATACTCCTGATGTTGCTTTTGCTGAGGCTCCAAAGACGTAGAAAATTGCGTGAGAGGATCAGAGTTCGTCGCTACTGGACACATCCTTTGATGGCTCAACATATGTCCACAGGATACTTTTCTAATCTGTATGTTCAGCTGCGTATGGGCTGCCTTAGCAGTGGTGTGGTGCTTCAGTTTCCATTTATGTTGCATTAAACTACAAGCCAAGGAGGTTGTGGAGATCCTCTGGGGTATAGAAGCTTTAAGATAGCAATACCAGTGAGAGAACCCTACGGGTCCAGTGCTATTGTCCACTTTCCTCTGAACTTGTCCTGGTGACAATGCTCCATGTGGTCCCTCCCATGCAGAGCAGAGCCTGCTGTCAGTAAAAGACGGGTTGGATCAGAGGATGGGATGGATCAAATGTTTGCTTACGGCTTCATGTACACTGCTGCTGGTAAACGGACGTTTAGGAGCATTAGGGCAGGGTTTTTTCCCGCTGCCCCTGAACTTTATCGTCGTTTTTAGGGCAGTTGAATTTAGAAACGTTTTTGGAAAGCAAAAAAAATGCATTCAGGACAGATGTTCAGAGGCATTTGAAATGACAAAAGTCTGTAACAGCTTGTTGTAAAAGCTTGCGTTTTTAATTTTAGGCCCTTTTCACATGGGACGGATCATTACTTGATTACGTGATGATCCGCTTGCTCAGCAGGGATTGCTCCGTTGTCCCCGCTGAGCCGGCGGATAACAGGGCGGTCCCGGCACACTGTGCAGGGACCGCCCTGTCAGCTCTCCGTTCTCCTCTATGGGGGATCAGATGAACACGGACCGTCTGTTCGTGTTCATCCGATCCGCTCTGCAGACGGATTGAAAAATAGGATTTTCCTCCGTCTGCAGAAACGGACAGTAGCGGAGGCGGACAATAGTGGGACACCCGCTATCCCATAGGAATGCATGTATGTCCGTATTTCATCCGCAAACGGATGGATGAAATACGGACATACGTTCCGCATGTGTGAAAGGGGCCTTAGACTTTTAAAGAAAAAAAAAAAAAGGCTGCTATACGCGGCATGTAAACGCATCAAAACTGAAGTTTTTTTAAACGTCGGTAACTATCTGTCAAGTTAAATCGTTCAGGAGCGGTTGTAAAATGTCCCGTGTACATTAAACCTAAGACCCCTTTCACAATGGAGGCGTTTTTCAGGCGCTACAGCGCTAAAAATAGCACCTGAAAAAAACCTCAGCTGCAAACCCAGTGTGAAAGCCTGAGTGCTTTCACACTGGGGCGCTGCGCTGGCAGGGCGGCACAAAAAGTCCAGCCAGCAGCTTCTTTGCAGCAGTGGAGGAGTGGTGAATACACCACTCCTCCGCCACTCCTCCACCGCTCCTGCCACTGAAAACAATGGGGCAGCGCCGCTATACCACCGGCAAAGCGCCGCTGCAGCGGCATTTTGCAGGCTGATTTAACCCCTTTTCGGCCGATAGTGGGGGGGGGGTTAAAACCGCCCTGCTAGCAGCTGAATAGAGCAGCTAAAACAGCGGTAAAGCGGCACTAGCCGCTGACGCCCGGGGCAGCTCAGTGTGAAAGGGGTCTAAGGGTTGGCTGCAAACTACGAGGAAGTGGGGGGAGGGGGCTAAGGGGGCGGATTAGATGCTTGACTGGGGTTTAAAACTGCCCTACTAGCAGCTGAATAGCGCAGCTAAAACGACGGTAAATCGGCGCTAACCGATGACGCCCGGGGTGGCTCAGTGTGAAAGGGGTCTAACGGTTGGCTGCAAATGACGAGGAGGTAGATAAAGATGGGTGGAGGGCTAAGGGGTGGATTAGATGCTTGACTGACAGTGCCCTACTCTATACCACCCTCCTCTATGCCGCCCTCCTCTATGCATGCCGGGGGCGTCAGGACATGTAACAACCTGTGGCCTAGCAGGGCATGATGAGCTGCAAAGGAGAAATGTGATCACATAACCTAAAAAAATAAATAAAAAAATAAGTATTTACAACATTTTTTTTTTTTATATTTGGTCTTTAAGTGGATTACTGGTGGTATGTCCCATCCTTACACCAAGGTGGACATAATATATCAGTGTACAACCACTTTAAATTTCTAAAAGGACCAGATGGGTCATTGTGCCATTTAACCAAGATGGCCGATGAAAGATTTAAAGTCATGCCACTGGGTGTTGAGGAGGGCACCTTCAGATACAGGCTTTCCATATTTCTTTAGCGTTGTACTGCAAAATAAATTCCCAATCCCGACTAGCGTAGCTGTTAAATAATTATAATATTTATCTAAAAAATGATATGAAATTATGTTACCATGACAACACATAAAATAATTACCTTTTAGGAGTTATTAGCTTTTTTTTTTTTTTTGCCAAGGCCATATTTCCTCTAAATAAAAAGCATTCCGGGCAAAATAATAACAGAACGAACTGACTCTGAGAAGTCTGTTAGCCAAGCACCGTGCCACCGGATAATGAAGCTGCGCCGGCTGATTTAGGCTTAGGTAGGTTACTATATTTTGTTGATGTTTGTTTTCTTTGACACAGTAATTTCACAGAGAGGTTTTCTTTATTGTAATAGGATATAAAAAAATACACAGCAGTGATTTTGGTTGAAAATCCATTTTGACAGTAATGGGAACGTTTGAACAGTCCATCGGCTTTGCAGCTTACGAAATATGTTCGGCTCTTGTTGCATTTGAAGATGAGCAAAGGATGCTTAGGATGCCCTCCATTGTTGGATTGCTATAACAGACTGTATACCGTATATATCCCCATTTTATAACAAATTGGGTTTGTTTCAAGTTTTCTTTCCACTGAGTAATTTCTGGCAAGTCATTATAACTAATGTTACAGGCTGTTCAGCAAACATAGCAGCAGGTGATGACCTTTCCTGGCTCATCCATGCTCACCAAGTCCAACACACCGGAAATAAAAAAACAACAGAAGCCCAAACAGACATGCACAAAAGTAGCCAGAGATTTGCTTTAAAGTGGCTCTAGAGGTTACGTAATTCAGTAAAATAAATGTTCAAAATAAGGTACTCCCATCCAAGGAGATAATAAGGTGAGAAAAATCAGATACTTCAGAGAGCTTTGTATTGCAGGTCCCCTGCTGAACTCCGTGGTTTGATCCATCGACCCCCCTGCATCACTATTGTGTCCAGCTTGGGAATAACTGTTTTTTTTTCAGTTTTTTAAGGAACCGGGCTAGTTTGGTTCGATTTTTGTACAAAAGCCCCTGGAAGAGCCTATTGGAAATCCGGCATATGCACCCAACTTGGAGGATGTCAGAGAGCAATCCACAGCGTGCTTGAGGAGTTATGTCTTATAAATAGCATGGAAGCTAGAGGCCTGCAAAAGAAAGTCTGGGCTGGTCTGCTTATCTTACTATCCTATAGAAGAATAAGAGTAATCAAACTTTACAAACTTATTTTAGGTTTTGTGCAGAATAAGGGTCTCTCAACCATAGAGATAAGGTGAGAAGAATCAAACAATTTTGAGAGCGTCAGATTCCAGGTCCCCTGCTGCACTCAGTGGTTTAATCCATTGACCCCCCCTGCATCACTATTGTTTCCAGCTTGGGAGCAGCTGTTTTTTCAGTTTTTAAAGAACCGGGCTAGTTTGGTTTGATTTTTGTACAAAAGCCCCTGGAAGAGCCTACTGGAAATCCGGCATATGCACCCAACTTGGAGGATGTCAGAGAACAATCCACAGTGTGCTTGAGGAATTATGTCTCATAAATAGCATGGAATACCTTGAGTTAGAGGCCTGCAAAAGAAAGTCTGGGCTGGTCTGCTTATTGTACTATCTTTTTATCCTATAGAAGAATGAGAGTAATCAAACTTTACAAACTTATTTTAGGTTTTGTGCAGAATAAGGGTCTCTCAACCATAGAGATAAGGTGAGAAGAATCAAACAATTTTGAGAACGTCAGATTCCAGGTCCCCTGCTGCACTCAGTGGTTTAATCCATTGACCCCCCCCCTGCATCACTGTTGTTTCCAGCTTGGGAGCAGCTGGTTTTTCAGTTTTTAAAGAATCGGGCTAGGTGGGTTCGATTTTTGTACAAATGCCCCTGGAGTAGCCTACTGGAAATCTGCCATATGCACCCAACTTGGAGGATGTCAGAGAGCAATCCACAGTGTGCTTGAGGAATTATGTCTTAATAGCCTGGAATACCTTGAGTTAGAGGCCTGCAAAAGAAATTCTGGGCTGGCCCGCTTATCTTGATACCCTTTTATACCATAATAGATAGGAGTAATCAAACTTCACTTATTTAGTGTAGGTTTTGTGCAGAAGAAGCCATTTAGATAAGGTGAGAAGCCATTTAGATAAGGTGAGAAGAATCGGACAATTTTGAGAGCATCATATTCCAGGTTCCCTGCTGCACTCAGTGGTTTGATCCATCGACCCCTTCAGCACTATTGCATCCAGCTTGGGAGGTGCCAGTCTTTCAATTTTAAGAACTTGGCTAGGTGGGTTTGATTTTTGTACAAACGCCCCCTGAAGGAGCCTAATGGAAATCTGCCATATGCACCCAACTGGGAGGATGTCAGAGAGCAATCCACAGTGTGCTTGAGGAATTATGTCTTATAGATAGTGTGGAATGGCCTGAGCTAGAGGCCTGCAAAAGAACTTTTGAGCTGGTCTGCTTAGCCTACTACCTTTTTATCCCATAATAGAAAAGGTGTAATGAAACTTTACTTAGTTGAGGTTTTGTGCAGAATAAAGGTCTCCCAACCAAGGAGATAAGGTGGGAAGAATTGGGTACTTCTGAGAGCTTTGGGTTCCAGGTTCCCTGCTGTTTTGGTGATTTGATCCATTGACCCCCCCTGCATCACTATTGTGCCCAGCTTGGGAGCTGCTGGTCTTTCAGTTTTTGAACCAGGCTAGGTGGGTTAGATTTTTGTACAAATGCCCCTGGAGAAGCCTACTGGATATCAGCCATATGCATCCAACCGGTAGGATGTCGGAGAACAATTCATGGTTGGCATGAAGAATTATGTCTCTTAGATAATGTGGAATGCTTTGAGCTAGAGGCCTGCAAAAGAAAGTCTAGGCTGGCCTGCTTATCTTGCTACCTTTTTATCCCATAATAGAATATGAGTAATCCAACTTTTTTTTACTTGGTTTAGGTTTTGTGTAGAAAAAGGTGCTCCCAACCAAGGAGAAGAATCAGAGCCTCCTTTTATGGTGGTTGTTAAGGCTTAAGGTTTTTTTTTTTTTTACCTTCGTGCATTTTATGAATATCCAGTAATAGGTCACTTCTGAATAACTTGATGCTTCTGGTTGGGGTGCCTAAAGCAGTACATCGGGCAGGATTGATTGGCAACCAAGACTGTTTAATTGATTTCATTGTTGTCGAGACTTCTACATACTATGATGTACTACAATCGTGTTCCGTTATCCTGCTGTAGTAGATAGCATGGGGTAATTTTCAATAGACATAATTGTATGGTTGCTGCTGCTGCTGCAAAAAAAAGTATTATTATTAAAAACTGACAATCCAGGCTAAATTAATAAATAAATAAAATATGGAAAGCTATTTGGTATTTCATGTGTAATTACAGAGGTACGAATTGATTTGCTATTTGCTTTGAATTAGGCAGGTCAAGATGGATTAAGCAAACCTGATGCTTTCTTGGCAAACAACATAACGATTCCAACAGCACCGCTTCCAGAGCAATTCTGATGTTTATCAATCCAGTGTTTAGATCAATTCTTATTTCCTTTGACTTTTAAGAAGCTTTAATTAAAGTGATATTAAAGGCTTTATTTTTTTTTATTTTTTTAAATAACAAACATGTTACATAGCACCCGACTGTCCCCAGGGGCGGATCCAGAGTCTAGTCTCCGGAGGGGCACTGCCAGAAAGTAAGTTATTTTGCCGGTAATTTATCGGGGAAATGGCTGGTGTTGGCGCTTCAATCATCCCGGTGCCACGGTTGTTATGGCACATTATTTCTATTATTACATTGTTATACAGAATGAAATAGTTCAACTCACCATAATGCAGAATCAGTGGGGGCCCTGATCGTGTCACTTGCCAACGTCGCCTGCCACCAGATGCGGACTGTCACTTGCCACGTCACCTGTCACAAGTTGCGGCCTGTCACTTGCAACATCACCTGCCACAAGTTACGGACTGTCACTTGCCACGTCACCTGCCGCACATTGCGGATTGTCACTTGCCACCGTCTGATGTGGATTGTCACTTGCCATGTCCCTTGCCACAAGTTGCGGATTGTCACTTGCCACGTCACTTGCCAAATGTTGCAGATTGTCACTTGCCACCGTCGCACACCACCAGATGCGGATTGCCACTTGCCACAAGTTGCGGATTGCCACTTGCCACGTCACCTGTTACACGTTGCGGACTATCACTTGCCACGTCACCTCCCACAAGTTACCGATTGTCACTTGCCATGTCACCTGTCACAAGTTGCGAACTGTCACTTGCAACATCACCTGGCGCAAGTTACAGACTGTCACTTGCCTTGTCACCTGCCACACATTGCGCAGTGTCAATTGCCACCATTGCCTGCCACCAGATGCTGATTGTCACTTGCCATGTCACCTGCCACACATTGCGGAATGTCACTTGCCACGTCACCAGCCACAAGTTGTGGATTGTCACTTGCCCCATCACCTGCCACAAATCGCTACTGTCACTTACCACGTCACCTGCCACAAGTTGCGGACTGTCACTTGCCACATCACCTGTCACTCGTTGCCGATTGTCACTTGCTGCTAAGGTGAGGATTGTCTCTTGCTGTGTCCCACAGTCAGGCAGCAGAGAGATAATGTAATCTCTCTGCTGCCCGCGGCTGCCTGCACAGGGAGGGCCGGAACTGCAGGGCGGGTGGTGAGAGATGATATCATCTCTCTGCTCCCCTGCCCGCCGGCTTGCTGATTAGTCAGCCTCCCTCTCGCCCACTGTGCCGCCCATCTGCCCAGCCCGCCTGCTCTCTCACCTGCTCACGGAGCCACCTGCTCTCTCACCCGAATCTAATTTCTCAAGGGGGGGTCCCCCCCCTTGGATCCGCCCCTGAACTGTCCCTGATTTCGAGGGACTGTCCCTGATTTGTCCCTCTTTCCCACTCATTTGTCCCTCATTTTGGTCTGATCTATATAGTTGTATATAAAATGCACTTTTTATCTTTCAAAAAGTGCTTCTCCATGCTTGACCCTTTGTCCAATTTCTAAATTGCTGCATTTGTATGTTTCAAAAGGGAATATAAAGCAAACTAGTGGTAAAAAAAAAGCACTTGTGGTTTTAACTATTCAGTTACCCCAATTTTTTGTATAATGTGAAATATGATGTTACGCCAAGTAAATAGACACCAAAATTGCGCACACTTGTGGAATAACGACAAACTACAGTACTTAAAAATCTCCATAGAGACAGTTTTTTTGCCTTTTTTTTTTACTTTAAAAAAATAATAATAATTTTGGCCCAAGAACCTGGAAGTGACGTCAGACGTCGCTCTGGTCCTTTAAGGGCATAGAGATGAGTGGCGGCCATCCTGGCCTCACTTGATTTCCTGCCCAGCTAACGGCTCGCTTCCGGGCTTCGGTGGTCTGGGTGTGGCAGGAGGAGGCCCTCCCACGGCTTCCAAACGTGACCCCCGCAACGAATGTCAAAAAATGTCAAAAAGAAGCCAGCCGTAGTAAAAAATTATGCTGGGGCTTATGGCCACCATAACACCGGTATTAAAGGTCAAAGTAATGTATTTTTATTATGGGCCAGTCGGCAAGTGGTTAAAACAATTACAGTGCCGTCATCCACATACAGAAATAGAAGGGACAATGTAAATGATACAGTGTTGTGTTTAGTATCACTTTAAGGTTTTGGCTAGAGACTCATTAGACTTTAACTCGCTAGAATGCTAGGTATACAACATCTACCACCGGGGGGGGGGGGGGGCGCTCGCCCCCCTGGGCCCAAACATGCCCAATTTACTAAATAAATGCCGCTGAGCAACTGAATGAATATGCTGGGATTGATTTAACATACAGCAGATGAGTTTTGTGTACAAATCAGGATGAGATTCGGCAATGGCTGCCAATATTTGGACTTTCTTTAGAATGAATAAATACATTTATACAAGCGGCAGCTCCGTGGTTCTTGCATTTTTTTTTTGTTTTTTTTTAATCGGCTGCTGTCGCTAAAAGCTTGAAAGACGTTTAGTCACCCCCAGTCTGAGGACATTAAAGCTGAATTCGGGGAACTCCGCTACTTTGTAAAAATTGAAGGCATACAATGAGTTAAAGTGTTTTTTTTTTTTTACCCCGACATTTCATATTCCTGATATTTGTCTGCTGTTCCATGTATTAGTATGAGAACGTCTCTTTTTCTCTTTGTGTTGCTTCCTTTATGTGAAATCCCCCGGTGTTCCTGACGGTCCCTCTGTTTTCCTATTATTCCTTATCCTATGCCCCCCCCTGCTCTGCCCATTCACAGAAGCCTTTGCATTATGTGAGCTCATTCACAATATACAAAGGCTTCTGTGAATGGGCAGCAGAGGGGTGGGCATAGCTTCTGTGTGTGTATGCGCAGGCCCATGAGAGCCGGACATGAGAATTATGCACAGCTGGGTGATTTTTCATGAAAGCGCCGCCCTGCCGCAGTATATGTACGTAGGGAAATCCTTAAGTGGTTAAACAAACAAAATTCTTAAAAAATATAAAGTATATAGTCAAAGTCACATGTATGCGCGTGCCCCCGAGAGCTGAAGACGAGAATTATGCACCAGTACGTGATTTTGTGCAAAAGGGCTAACCTGCCACAATATATGTATGTGGGACAGTCCTTAAGCGGTTAAACAAAATGTAAAAAAATATAAAGTATATTGTCAAAGACAAATGTTAAAAGACCGTACAACGTTACCCTGCTATACAGAAACGGGGTTAGCATAAAAGCATTCTCTGAAGACTTGTACCACACTCTATCTCAACGCGTTTCGATAAACATTACCTCTTCATCAGGAGCCTATGTGGATGAAATCTTTTATAGAGAAACCCAAGTAAATTTAAAACAAGTGGTATGCGTATATAACTCCAAAGTGTGGGTAGGGTGACAAACAACATAATCTAAATGGGAGCCCAAGAAAACACCATGGAGAGCAGGAAGGTGACCGGTTAAGCACAAGGCTTGCCAATGGGAGATAAAACATCAAGTGGTCCCACTTAACAAGCCATCAGATAATTAGGTATAGCACATATTCACACAGGAGGGAGGGAACCATAACGGCATAATAGCAATCAGAAGGGAGCATAAAAAGAACCATAAAAGATGTGTATCCAGTTCCCTACAACACCCCACAGGAAAGAAGTTGTAAGAGTTGTGCAAGATTTAAGTGGGTGATTACCGTATGTTTCAAAAAACATAATTAACTATGAGCTTCTATGTATTGTATTAGCAAAACTGAGAAGCACAATGGACTGTTATGAGACGGTGGAATTATTTCAAGGAAGTAGAAACTCAAAACCGTGTACAGATCCTTTCCCCCTGGTGGCTTCAGCCTGGATGCTAACTGGGTTTTATTGATTGATAAATCTAGCGCTTCGTTTCATTTTTCTGTAGAACAAACGCATTAGTCTGTAACATTCTGAAAAATATTGTTTTCTATTCAAAAATGTTGTCAATGAAAAATGTATTTTTCTCATTTTTTTTTTTTGGGGAGGATTAAAATTAAAGGGTAACTCAACTTTTGTTAAAAAGAAAAAAAGTATACATAACAGATAAACTTTAATTCTTACAAAGTCTGTAATTTAACTATTGATGGTTAGTATAGAAGGTCCACTTACATTTATGGTCGGTGGGGCAAGGGACCCCCTCACATATATTGGAGGAGAGCAGGGCTACTTACATTTATGGTCAGTGGTGCAAGGGACCCCCTCACATCAGTGGACAGTTGAAGAACGCCCTTTACATTAGGGATCATTGAAGAAGGCCCTTCTTTACATTGGTGGTCGGTCAAGAAGGTCCTCCCTTATATTGGAGGAGAGCAGGGCTACTTAAATTTATGGTCAGTGGTGCAAGGGACCCCCTCAAATCAGTGGACAGTTGAAGAAAGCCTTTTATATTACGGATCATTGAAGAAGGCCCTTCTTTACAGTCGTGGTCGGTCAAGAAGGTCCTCCCTTATATTGGAGGAGAGCAGGTTGGGCTACTTACATTTATGGTCATGGTGCAAGGGACACCTCACATCAGTGGCCAGTTGAAGAATGCCCTTTATATTAGTGATCATTGAAGAAGGCCCTTCTTTACATTGGTGGTCAATCAAGAAGGTCCACCATTACATTGGAGGAGAGCAGGGCTACTTACATTTATGGTCAGTGGGGCAAGGGACCCCCTCACATCAGTGGACAGTTGAAGAATGCCCATTACATTAGTATGATCATTGAAGAAGACCCTTCTTTACATTGGTGGTCAGTCAAGAAGGTCCTCCCTTATATTGGAGGAGAGCAGGGCTACTTACATTTATGGTCGTGGTGCAAGGGACATCTCACATCAGCGGACAGTTGAAGAATGCCTTTTACATTAGTGATTATTGAAGAAGGCCCTTCTTTACATTGGTGGTCAGTCAAGAAGGTCGGTCAAGAAGGTCCTCCCTTATATTGGAGGAGAGCAGGTTGGGCTACTTACATTTATGGTCATGGTGCAAGGGACACCTCACATCAGTGGCCAGTTGAAGAATGCCCTTTATATTAGTGATCATTGAAGAAGGCCCTTCTTTACATTGGTGGTCAATCAAGAAGGTCCACCATTACATTGGAGGAGAGCAGGGCTACTTACATTTATGGTCAGTGGGGCAAGGGTCCCCTCACATCAGTGGACAGTTGAAGAATGACCATTACATTAGTATGATCATTGAAGAAAGCCCTTCTTTACATTGGTGGTCAGTCAAGAAGGTCCTCCCTTATATTGGAGGAGAGCAGGGATACCTACATTTATGTTAGTAGATCAAGTGCCCTCACATTGGTGGACACTTGGAGAAAAAAATTTGCTTTTGATAAAATGTAAAAAAAAAATTTTTTCTAAAATTTGCAAAACAAATTCAAATACGGCTTTCTGGTATGGAGGGTTTTGTCCATGGTTAGTGTACTGACGTAACCCAGAAATGTAATTTCCTGTCCATGTGATCTTAGGTGTGTGATAAATATCTCACTTGAAAGCCTTTTTGAAACATTTAAAGTGGTATTAAAGGTTCAGCTTTAAAAAGAAATAAATAATAATAATGTTTTTGCACAGAAAATCTCCGATCCTCCTCTTCTCGGGTCCACTTGCTATGGGGGTACTGGTGCGTGCTCACTCCCGAGCCCTGCTCTATGCATCCATAAGACAGGGCGGGGGGCAGGCCCCGTGCCCCCGTTCTCTCCTCATTGGCTCACTGGCTGTGATTGACAATCCCGCTGCTGTCTCAGCCAAAAAAAGAGAGGGAGTCCCGGGACAGCCGTGGGCTCTCATGCACATCGCTGGATCGGGATCTGGCTTAGGTAAGTATTAGGGGGGCTGTGGGGAGATGAGCACACTGAAGGTTTTTTACCTTCATGAAGGTAAAAAACCTTCAGCCTTTACAACCACTTTAATGATTAAAGCAGAGTTCCGACGACATGTAATAATATAATATTATATATATATAATATTATATATATGTATTTTATTTTTTCTTAAGGTCATAACATAGACATTTAACACGTCTTTAGAAAAATTCATCCCCCGATGTCCGGTTTAATATAAAAAAATCAACTTATAAAATTGCTTCCAGGCCATTCCCATACTGCTTGTGGGCATGTGAAGCCCACAAGCATAATGCTCTGGGATATTGTGCAGCTGAACGACCAGCATGCACCACCCGTTCTCGCGCACGCGCATTTTCACGGTATCGCAGCGCCGTCAACTGAAATGATGACACACATATCCCAGGAGCAGTAGCGTGTGGAGGTGCTGAGGGAAGGAGCCGCGGTGAGGAAGGGGGATATTTGAAGGGACCACATAGCAACAGACATGAAAAGGTAAGTTAAAAAAAAAAATCTCCAAATTTCATTTATTATATTATTTGCTGCACAGTAATGACATTTTTTTTTATGAGTGGAACTCCGCTTTAAGAGCATCAAATCCATCCAACGCATTTTGGCGGAAAAGAGCCACCTCCTCCTCTTCAGGGTTTGAGCAGCCGATGGTAATGAAATCATGACAGCCTGTGTTAAGGCTTGATGAAAACAAATGACTTCTGACAGCACTAAGGCGGCCCTCTGAAGAGGGGGGAGGTTCTCTTCCCCCGAAATTCTTTGGCTGTTTTTGATGCTCTTAACCAGTGGTCTCCAAACTGCGGCCTGGGGGCCGGGTGTGGCCCTTTGCTTGCCTTTATCCAGCCCTTGAGGCATTATTCCTGCCACTGACACCAACAACAGGGCACTATTCCTCCCATTGACATCAAAAATGGGACATAATTCCTCCCACTGACACCAATAATGGGACATAATTCCACTGACACCAATAATGGGACATAATTCCACTGACACCAATAATGGGGAATAGTTCTTTCCACTGACACCAACAATCAGGCACTATTCCTCCTACTGACACCAACAAGGGTGGCACTCTTCCTCCCCCTAATACCAGAGATTGGGCATTGGTTACTTCCACTGGGCATGGACCCACTCCCCCTAAAGTCTAAACAACAGTAAACTAGCTCTTTGTTTAGAAAGTTTGGAGACCCCTGCTCTTAACCACTAAAAGTTTCAAAAAGGTTTTCGGGTGAGGTGAACTTCTTAATCAGATGCTCCTCAATACACACCTAACACCTTAACCCTTAGAAATTCTGTCCAGTGCTTTGAGAGAGTAA
>NW_027507758.1:25182843-25270343 GCF_037356315.1 Lithobates pipiens | reverse complement strand
CTTTGACATTATTTTTTTGTTGCATAATGATTTGATTTGGTATATTTTCTATATTTTTGGATGCATAGAATGCACTTTTTGGTTAAGTTCTATTGGCAGATATCATGTCTAATTTTATTTGTTTTCTTTTTTTAATGCACAATAAAATTGTGTAGAATAATACTTGGCTATTTGTTTTACTTCAAATGACAGTTTGGGAGTAGGCAGTTACATTAAAAAAAATACAATGTAAAATTGACAAGGGACACCAACATAGTTGTATCTTTGATCTTAAAAACTACGGGATAATGGTGTTGTGGTAACTTGCACAAATAAAAAAAAAGCATAATAATAATCTTGATATCACTAGAAAACAAAAAAAAGTCTTTGAAAATTAATCTGCAATAATTCCATCAGTATCACCAGCAAAGCAGCTTCGTTATTATCCCATTATAGAAGAAGAGAATTGTGCGCTGCATGTCCAGATTTCATAATTTGCTGCGCCACGGATGTTAATTCTCCATTATGAACGCCAGTTTACAAGACCGACCGCTTCCGGCTCCTCCTTGCTTCTGAGCATGCGGGTTTCTACTTTGGACTTTTGTCCGATAGACTTGTGTACGCACGCTTGGAAAATCCGACAACAGACATTTGTCCGTGGAAAATTTTAAAACCTGCCATTCCAACATTTGTTGGCGAAAAGTCTGAAAACAATTTTCCGATGGAGCGTACACGCGGTCGGATTTACCGCCAACAGCCTGACATCGAACATTTCCATCGGAAAGTCCGATCGTGTGTACGCGGCTTAACGGTCAGTTTTTAGGCAGTCTGTCATCACACAATTTCCGTCCGAAAATCTGATCGTGCGTACGAGGCTTTAATAACCGGAACTAAAATAATTTAAAGTAATAGTATAAAAGCAGCATCGCACTTTTCTGATCCCTGGTCATTGAAGTGCTATTTGATGTTTGGAGCTTTTAATGTAATTGATACAATTAAACTCCATACTCAGAAAATGAGCCCTTAAAATAATCTAAAAGCAGCCATAAGGAATGATTAGTGGGAGCAACATATCATTACTCAGCATGTGATCTACGAAGGAATGGCGTTGCATCTCGCAGCTCCAGCAGAAGGAGCCGGTAGGTGGGACCGGCATTCCTTATCTCCGGAGAGAGGTTTTAGGCCATGGTGGAAAATCAACACGATAAAACCATATCTACAGGAAAATAGCATGGACCAAACCCCGCTATGATATATTAGCATCTTCCCGTTAGAAGACAGCAGGTGATAAACCTAGAAATGAAATGCAATCATTACCAGCATGATGGTAATGGCTAGGAAGCTTTTACAGAGATTAAACATAATTGATTGCATAGTCTTAAAGTCGTGTTTGTTTTTTGGAGGAGGGAAAAAAAAATTGCAAACTCAACTCAAGAGATGGGTGAATAATTCTAAATTCCACCTCGTCCGCGCCCTGCCAAATCATGTTTGAAGTATCTGTTGATTAAAGAAAATGTAAATGCTAAAAATTTGCTTCCTTCTGGTCTGTTAAGTATACAATTGAAAGTTCTGGTATATCTATTTGACAATAAATTCAAATTTGACTAGAATAGAAAGGACTAGAATAGAAAGGACTAGAATAGAAAGGACTAGAATAGAAAGGACTAGAATAGAAAGGACTAGAATAGAAAGGACAAATAGAAAAGAATTGGGCTGTTACTGATTAAAATGTTCGATGAATCGATTTTTTTTAAATCGACTAATTTCGATCAATTATAAGGCACATACAGATCCAACTACTTTTAGCTGATCTCCTTGCATTGCAACTCTGCATTAGTCAGTGGTAAATGTGGTATACACTATATACAATCACTCGCCACTAGTTAGTTTCCACCATCCATGACTTAACTTCACAGTTCACACAAATACGTTTCAAATTAAAAAATTCGAATAAGTCTTTTTACGACGAAACGTACGTCGGGTGGCAGACGTGCTGACGTCATCGCGATACAGCGTAGGTTGGACGGGTGATTGCATGCCGGCCGGCATTTTTATGGCCGTTTTTACTGCTTTCTATGTAAGTGTATTTCTTTACTTTTATTAAATTTGTTATACGGAATTATGCTATGGTGAGTCTTCTTTCCATTTCCCTGGGATCCCGAGTACTTGCCTTTCTGCTTCACGTGCTGCTGTTGATGATCCCGGCCTGTTTCATTCAATAAGGGAGCCCTACTGTGATCATGGTCTGAGGAGGTGCTGTGGAGATTGACTACGGGCATGAAATCGCTTGCCTTTTGGTAAGCGCATATTTTGCGTGGTGGTTGGTCACGATCCTTGGTGTGTTTTGGTTGCAAAGAAGATTGAACACTTTTTTATTTTTTATTTTATTTTTTATTTTTACATTTATTATTACACTCATATTATCACCAATTTTTTTTTGTTATTATCACTAATATATATTTTTTACATTTCATTTTTATTGCTACTATTAATCGAATATTTTTTATTTTTCCATGTTTTCTTTTGAAATTTAGGTATTTAGCTATTTTTCATTTATTGGACTTTTTTTATCACTTCACTGGGATTTTTCGAATTTCATTATTAACACTTGTTATTTATAATTCTTTTTATAAATTATGGTATGTTTGATTTATTAGAGGGGTGGATCAACTTTTTTCACTACTATTGCAATCAATTAATCACTGATAGGTGTTTATATTTAATTTTATTTACAGTAATTATGTATGTGCACAGCTTTTTTCTTTTGTTATTTTACATTTTAAATTCAAACTGTAGCAGTGACGCAAGTCATTTTTTTTTCCACAGTAGCGTGACAATCCCTCCACCTCCGGACTAACTAATCACTCTCACCTTATGGCATGGACCCCTGTGCAAACAGGTGGTCATGCAAGCGGGTATCAAAAGGGTTAACACGGACCATAAACTTCTCTCACGTCTCCTTAGATCTCAGCAAGGACGCCAGGTCATGGGTAGAAAGAAAAGATCTAAGTGCTCACCGCTTAAAGCGGACCTCCACCCTGAAGTGGAAGTTCCACTCATCTGATTCCTCCCCCCCTCCGGTGCCACAATTGGCACCTTTCAGTGGGGGGGGTCCAGATAGCTGGATAATCCAGGTATCCGCACCCACTTCCGGGACAAGCTAGCCGCAGATGCCCCGACCCCCCCCCGTTGTGTTCTGGGAAACACACAGTTCCCAGGACACAGCGGGGATCAGTGGATTCGCGCAGCGCGACTCGCGCATGCGCAGTAGGGAACCGGGCAGTGAAGCCGCAATGCTTCACTTCCCGATTCCCTGACAGAGGATGGCGGCGGGGGCAGCAGAGAGCCGAGTGATTGCTCATCATCTGCCGCCGACATCGCTGGACCCTGGGACAGGTAAGTGTCAATTTATTAAAAGTCAGCAGCTGCAATATTTGTAGCTGCTGACTTTTACATTTTTTTTAAAGGTGCAGAACCGCTTTAAGTATAAGATTTCATTTTTGTGTCCAAACACAAAATACTCACATAAAGATGATAAAAACACAGCATGTAAAGTCGACAATCGTGTTAGTTCCGTAGGGCAGCAGCGGGTGACGTCATGCGTAGCTCCTCCCCCCGTACGCGTTACGTTCAATCAGAACTTCAACATCCCCCGGACTCCTCCCCCCTTCCCTTCGCTAGCAGATGGAGGCACTTGGGGAAAGGGGGAGGAGTCCGTGACGTCACCGGATCGCTGACGGAACTCCCTGAAGACCCGGAAGCCGATGGAGAGGTGAGTACCGATCAAAAGAAATTAATCGAGGAATTTATCTTTAATTTCCACAGCCCTAAAAAGAATAGAAAAGAAAAAACAATAGCAGAGACTGAAATAGAAAGAATAAAACCATCTTCCAAAATTTGAATATTATAAATTTTGATTTTGAATGGAATTCGAATTAGAATTTTCCTGAATTTGGCCAACTTTGATTTCACTTCTAATTGAATTGAATTCTAATCGTTTTGAACTCAAACGAAATATGAAAAGGAATTAAAAAAAATTTAAAGAGGAGCTGCAGTCTGCTCACATAATTTGTAATAAAAACATCTTTTCTATTCTGAAGCTTCCCTCCAACCACTTTCCATATTACAGTGGAAGCTTGGATTACGAGTATAAAGAGAATGCTTGTAATCCAAAGCACTCGCATATCAAAGCCAATTTCCCCATAGGAATCAATGGAAACTAAGATAATTTGTTCCGCATTGACTTCTATTACATGCAATACCGCATGTGGCCAGAGATGGGGGCACCAGAGAGCCTCAGAAATACTCGGGGACGGCTCGGCTGAACTCAAATGCTCGGAAACACTCGGTAATGGACTATTTCTAAGTGTTTCCGAGTATTTCCGAGTGATTCCGAGTATTTCCAAAAGGCTCTGAACCGTTAAGAGTGTCCCCGGCGCCCCTGCACCTCTGGCCAAATGCGGTACTGCACACCCCATTAGCTTGAATTCTGCTCATTTTGAGAAACAACACTCGCAAATCGAGTCAGAATTTAAAAATAAAAAGTTGCTCGTCTTTCAAAACGCTTGTTAACCACGTTACTTGTAAACCAAGGTTCCACTGTATTTTATATATATTGTGATTCTGTACTTGCCAAATATGTTGCAGAAATCTCCCTCCACTGAGTCTGGCTGAGTCCATTTTAACTGTGGGCAGCTGAAGCTGCTGCCTGTTAACCTCCTGGATTTACACAGACACACAGAGGCACACCTTCAGCTCTGCAGCTCCCATTGGCCCTCTTATGACTCACCCCCCCCCTTTCCTGGAAAACTCTCACCAGAGTGAGAGAGAGAGCTGTGCATGATGTCGTAAGCCTAAGCTAATGACCAGACAAGATACAGGAAGTGGGCTGTATAAGGGATTTAATGACAGAAAAAAAATTTTTTACTATCCAAAATTAAAACAACAACAAGGGCAGAAGATTTAATAGATGGAGAGATGAAAAAATAACTGAAGGTCCACTTTTAGTAAACACATTTATGTAAATAACAAATCGATACGAAACAAAACTAAACAATTTTCTTTTGTTCTGCACATGTCTAGTTCTCAGTAGGTTCTCTGTTCTCTGTTCTTAGTTATGGGTTACGATCGCCTAGTAGAAATGGTCATCTAGCTTGGTAATTGATTTAAAATTGATATTAATAGGAGCCTAACTCCAGCTTTCTGTAGCATTCACTACATACAGTAAACCGTGTCTTCTTCTGGAGGGGTAGGCGCTCTCATCCCTTCCGCCATTCAGGAAGCACCTTGTGAGTTTGTCAATGATTACTAGGCATACTCTGATTGGCCAAGGTGGAGAGAGGGGTTGGATGAAATAATCACCATCTCAACCAATCAGAGCATGCCTAGTGTCCACTGACAAAGTACAATGTGGTTCCTGTGTGGTGGAGGGACGGGAGCAGTGGTGGAACTATCAGAGTTATAGTTGCGACTGGGCCCTGGCGTTCCGCCACCGTGGGGGGTCCTGGGCCCATCCCCCAGCATAAATCTGGTTTACACACTCTATGCTAACTCCTGGGGCCAGGGAGCAAGGTCCAGCACTGAGCTCTGGTTCCTGGTCTAACGGGGCACGCCAGCGTGGGCACTCAGGACACCTGCCCTGCATCTGTTGCAGGGTGCCCGGTGTGTAGAGATACTAAATATAAAGGCCTCGTTGGGTCAATTAGTTAGCTAGATAGATGAAATGTACCATCATCCAAAATTAAACAAAAAAAGGGTTAGGAGGCCTGGTTCCCATATCAGGCTCCCTAGAAACAGGAGTGAGCTAACGGACTATTACGGTACATACAGTATAAAATATTGATAACAAGATAATATAGCCAGAGTAAAAAACAAACAAAATGTATTTAAATGATAAAAGCATTTCACAGTATATGAGTTAGTACAAGTGGTGACTGTGACGAACGTGAGTGTCAGATTCCTGCCCTCCTCGCTAACTGGCGACAAAGGACCGGCCAACCTCGCACCCCGCTGTCACTTACGTAACAATGCCACACTCAGCTGCACCCAGCACAAAGATTTTCCAGTTTGCGGGACCACAATCTAGGTGCGGGCAGCCTGAGAGCGATTGTCACTGGGCTAATTACACAATTAACCCCTTAACTGCCACCACCCCCGTTTAAGGACAGAGCCGGGGGGGACTCGTAATTTTAGCAATACCAATTATAAGTTTAGAATAAGCGCCTGCAACACACACTGCCACCACAGACAGGTCCGCTCAGTGCCTTACTCTACCACAGTAGCGCCCTTTTAAGAGACAGGTTCGTTTATAGTTTGCATCAAGAGCTTTAAAGACAAGGTTAACACTTTTCAACATAAGGATTTATTATGAAAAGGTCAAGGTTGGTGCGAATAAAACATTTACAGAAAAAGGATGTTTCAAAAAATAAAGACAATATACAGCCACAAAGAAATAAGGTAGAATTGAGAAGGAAGAATACTTGCAATTAATGTCCTAGGTTTGATCAGAGTTCGATCGATGAGCAAAGGTAATTGGTTCTCAAACTTGGCAGATGTTCCTGCTTGGATGGTAAAAGGAGAACTGACCATTGCCTTGGCCTCTCCTCTTTTCTGTCAAGTCAAAGGGGGTGTTGACAGCGACCAGTGACCAATCGTCTGGTCATCTTGTTTAGGGGTTGGTTGCTGGGAGGTGTCTACACTCATGACCCTGTCCCAGGTACACTTTATGATACATATTCATATCTCTGCCTCTCTATTGTTTATAGACTGCAGATATCCATTTTAGTGATCAGCATGATATTTACTTCAAAACAAGTCCACACATGACAGGTTTCCCATTTCAGGGTTACCTAGGAGGAGTAAGGGGTCCCAGTGGCTTCCCATATGACCTGACATAGGGGTGTCTAGACTTGAAATGTTAGAAATTATCAGAGGAAACTAAATATATCCATATTATGGCTGTGCTATGATGGCTTTGAAAGTTATAAAAAATGTTGAAGTTTCAAAACTTTACTAATCTGTCTGCAGTCTATGTATTATGAGGAATTTACGACGGGTATCTGTTGGTTCTCTGAATGGAGAGGGGGACAGTTTTACGACAGGCCGGAATATCTTGCCAGGCAACATGAGCCTTGTTTATTGACCTAGCCTGGTTCTGCTTCCTTTGCTGAGATAACCTTTCTTTCCTTTTGAAGATTTTAAAAGCTTTGGAATTCCTAAGACAGGGAGGGGTAAATTCAGATTCTTCTGTAAGTTTACAAGGTAGCCAAGCTGTCATGGCTGCGTTCCACACAAAATGGCAACTAGTTACATCTCCTGTCCTGGACGTGATATTGTTACAGTGATGTATTTCTACTAATTTCGCTCAGAATGAGCTTCTTCAGGCCGCGTACACACGCGGGGACTGTTCGCCCAACTTTGTCCGTCAAACAGTTTCAGCAAACAGTCCGCTCAAAATTAGCATGGACGGACTTGGCCACACACGACGAACGAACAGTTTGCTGAAACCGTGCGCGATGACGTGAACGGCACGTACGAAGGGACGAAAAATACGACGTCCTATACACTGCATTATAACTTTCGGCGTGTAAATCCTTTCTGAGCATGCGCGGAACTTAGTTTGACGAACAAGCCTACACACGAGGGGACTGTTCGCTGAAACAAAGTTTCAGCGGACAGTTTTTCGGAAATTCCGAAAAACCTTGTTCAGCGGACTGTTCGCTGAAACTGTCCGCTGAAAGCCCACACACGAGCGGACTGTCCGCCGAAACACTGTTCAGCGGACAAAGTTGGGCGAACAGTCCCTGCGTGTGTACGCGGCCTTCAGAAAATATATACGTCTGTGAAAAAAACATAAGTATAATACATTAAACAGGAATTTTTAGAACATTTAGAATGTAGTAGAAAACATATGAGAGGGGAAAGGTAAATAACGCACAATGCGGCTCTTACCCCCAATGATGTACCAACACAGCGCCTAAAGGGCCCCAAAAGGGGGAGGCATTAAAGACGGACAAGCCGATATCTGAGTAGAGAAGTATAATATTAAATATCTTGGAAGATAGCTAATTGCATCCTAATTTAATAGGCCAAATAGTAGGGTTAACGGTCTATATACCCACAGAATCTACTTTAAAATATACAATAAAAATGTGGCAATAATGTGATGGGTGGTGAACAAAGTGCCAGTGCAAATATCAAAAAATAGGTGGTTAACATATACCACATTGTGTAAATAGACGAGAAGGAGGAGAGTGGTAAAAGAAGAAAACACAAGAGGGAGAAAGATGAAAGCGAAAGGGGGCGATCGCCCCTCCTATGTAGGCAAAGTATCTGCCATGCCTCCAGCAAGGTGGACCATGGAAACAAGTGTAGATCACTGGAGTAGTGGTGTCTACTTCAGTCATTTCCAGCATTGGTCAGGTGTGTGTGTGTGTGTATATATATATATATATATATATATATATATATATATATATATATATATATATATATATATATATGTATATGTATGTATATATATATATATATATATATATGTATATATATATATATATATATATATATATATATATATATATATATATATATATATATATATATATATGTATGTATATATATATATATATATATATATATATATATATATATATATGTATATATATATATAATATAATATATTACCAAAAAGTATTGGGACACCTGCCTTTACAAGCACATAAACTTTAATGGCATCCAAATCTTAGTCCATAGGGTTCAGTATTGAGTTGGCCCACCCTTTGACCTATCACAGCTTCAACTCTTCTGGGAAGGCCGTCCACAAGGTTTAGGAGTGTGTCTATGGGAATGTTTGACCATTCTTCCAGAAGAGCCTTTGTGAGGTCAGGCACTGATGTTGGACAAGAAGGCCTGGCTCACAGTCTCCGCTCTAATTCATCCCAAAGGTGTTCTATCGAGTTGACATCAGGACTCTGTGCAGATCAGTCAAGTTCCTCCACCCCAAACTTGCTCATCCACGTCTTTATGGACCTTGCTCTGTGCACAACATGACAAAATGTGGCAAATTTCAAGGGGTGTGAATACTTTTTCAAGGCACTGTATGACTTTATCACCGTTGCAGTGTTTACTTGATAGCATCAGCAGCTCGCTAATTGATTTCACTTTGTTGTCTAGGGTTATTCTTTAAAGTATAGGTAGAGATGTGTTCACAATCCATCATTGGGACTTGATTTTGGGAACCGTTGAGACCTTAGGCAACTTTTTTCTTTTTTTTTTTTTTCCAATTTGCCCTCCTGGTGGGTGAGGGGGTGTAGTTATTCAGCTGTTTATAGAACTCGTATTTAAATACTGACTTCATAGAATGCATGTTCTGTTGCTTGGTATTAGGAAAAAAATACAAAGAATTGAAAGAAATGTTGTAAGGTAGAAGAGAATCAGTTGTTGGGGTTGAGCACCACACACAGCAGAGCATTTTCCAGCTTCAACGGCTTTTAATAAAAGACAGATTAAGATCAACGTGGTGCACTTGCTTGAAGTGAAAGGTTAAGGCTGATATGGATTTGGGAGCAATTTCAGAGCTTGTACTTGTTGAGGGTTGCTGCTATGGATAGACCCGACGCTGTGACAAGTTCAATTGGGGGTTAATAATTCTTAAAGTGAACAGCTGTCTCCCCAATCTTTCTGTCTATCTGCAATGGTACTAATTAGATTATATTCACCCTTCCATTAACAGTCACTGACATCAGCCCCCTTGGTCCTGTTACATGACATTTTGGCTTTGGTATCATGGCACCTCTTGGTATCCAGTAACATGGTGGGTACCCAGGGGTCAAGTCCTTGGGGAAAAAAAAATTGGGAACTCCCACCCGAGACCCCCCCCCCCCAAAAAATTTTTTTTTTTAAATGATACGCTCATATGCATATATATTTCACAGAAAATACAGTGCAACATTTATTGTAAAGTGCCAGTTTACAAAAACAAAATAAGTTAAAGGGGTTATAAAGGTTCGTTTTTTATTTTCTACATAGGTTCCTCTAAGCTAGTGCATTGTTGGTTCACTTACCTTTTCCTTCGATTTCCCTTCTAAATGTTTTTATTCTTTGTCTGAATATCTCACTTCCTGTTTCTCCTCAGTAAACTTCTCACCATCATCCGAGTGGTGGTTAGTCAGCCAGAACAGCTTACTGAGGAGGAACAGGAAGTGAGAAATTCAGACAAAGAAAACAAAGAAAAAAAAAACATTTAGAAGGGAAATCGAAGGAAAAGATGAGTGAACCAACAATGCACTAGCTTAAAGGAACCTATTTAGAAAATAAAAAACAAACCTTTATAACCCCTTTAACTTGTCAAACTAACAGAATAATCACCACAAGAACGGAGGGGGACAGCAGAATGGCGGGGGGGGGGGGGACAGTGGCAGAATGGAGGGGGACAGTGGCAGAATGGAGGGGGACACGGAGGAAAACTGGAGGTGGACAGCAGCAGAATGGGGGGGACAGTGCCAGAATGGAGGGGGACAGCAGAACAGAGGGGGACATGAAGGAAAACTGGAGGGGGACAGTGGCAGAATGGAGGGGGACAGTGGCAGAATGGAGGGGGACAGCGGAACCGAGGCGGACACGGAGGAAAACTGGAGGTGGACAGCAGCAGAATGGAGGGGGACAGCAGAACGGAGGGGGACACAAAGGAAAACTGGAGGGGGACAGCAGCAGAACAAAGGGGGAGTGGGGAACATAGCAGCAGAATGGAGGGGGGGTGGGGGTCACAGCAGCAGAATGGAGGGGGAGTGGGGGACACAGCAGCAGAACGGAGGGGGAGTGGGGAACACAGCAGCAGAACGGAGGGGGAGTGGGGGACACAGCAGCAGAACGGAGGGGGAGTGGGGGACACAGCAGCAGAACGGAGGGGGAGTGGGGGACACAGCAGCAGAACGGAGGGGGAGTGGGGGACACAGCAGCAGAACGGAGGGGGAGTGGGGGACACAGCAGCAGAACGGAGGGGGAGTGGGGGACACAGCAGCAGAACGGAGGGGGAGTGGGGGACACAGCAGCAGAACGGAGGGGGAGTGGGGGACACAGCAGCAGAACGGAGGGGGAGTGGGGGACACAGCAGCAGAACGGAGGGGGAGTGGGGGACACAGCAGCAGAACGGAGGGGGAGTGGGGGACACAGCAGCAGAACGGAGGGGGAGTGGGGGACACAGCAGCAGAACGGAGGGGGAGTGGGGGACACAGCAGCAGAACGGAGGGGGAGTGGGGGACACAGCAGCAGAACGGAGGGGGAGTGGGGGACACAGCAGCAGAACGGAGGGGGAGTGGGTACTGCTGGAGAGGTTAGAAAAACGTGATTGATTGGAGGTGAGTCACAGTAGAGTCTACGAGTAAAGCTCAAGGATAAAGTATTCTCTAGCAGAGGATGATGTGGGGAGCAATATAGAGAAAAATATTTCATTTTCTATATTTTACATTTGTTGTATTTGCTGATCTCATATTTCACTTATGTTCCATAAAAGCTGAAGATGTGGTACCTAATCAGAGTAACACGCAGGAGACATCACGCCAAAGTCATACACGGAATTCATAGAAGAGTGACGGCAGAAAAAAGACCAAATGGTCCACCGTCCATTGAGTCTACTCATTTATTTTTTATTTATTTTTCTTATACAGCTCTGTGTATTTTATTTATTTTTTATATCGCACTACGAGTACCTTTTAATATATACATGATAAATATATTTTATATCTTTATGTACTTTTGGAAAATAATAATGTAATGTAATAAAATATTACATGCTAAAAAAAAAAAAAAATCACCAAACGAACATCTTAAAGTGTGTTTCAACGTTTATAGATTTGAGAAAACCCCACTATATGTTTGTGTTCCCATTCACACAGCATGCCTACAAATAATAATAATAAAAAAAAAAAAAATATATATATATATATATATATATATATATATATATATAACTCTTTATTTTTAAATGTTTCTAAGTAAAAGGTGTCATGGCTGAATTTCTGGAGAGTCTCACAGTGTCTTTGTCCCCACACAGAGTGAGCTTTCCCTCATTAGCATTGCGTGATCTGTGCTTGATTAGCTGAATTGGAGGCAAAGAGAGACCATGGGGGTGGGGGTGTAAAAAAAAAAATCCTTGTTCTCCATAAAGAGTGCCCGTCCCTTGTCTATGCTATCACATGTGATAGCGATAAACTTAAATAAAATAAAAAAAAATTGAGAAAAAGTTATATTTTTTACATTTTAATAATATTAAATGTAATTAATATTAATAATAATATTAATAGTATATTACTAATGATATATTACTAATAATACAATTTGTTATAAAATTAAATAAGTTTTCATTATTATTCATTTATTGTTATTATTAATATTATTATATATGTTGATAGTTAATAGTTGATAATATTTAACATTTTAATAAAATAAATCAAAATAATAAAAAAAAAATACATGTTATTAATAATCATTTTAATTGTATTACCTTATAATTATTACTATTATATTATAATTATTAGTATAATGTATAATATAATAATTTTTAATTAAGAATAATTTAAGTGGATCGTACCCCCCTACCTACCCAAACCTCCTCCAACCCCTCACTTTTTCCCCATTCTCCTTTGGGATATTGTAGTTTCTCCTACTATGTGAGTGTTGTGATCAGTGCTCTGTGACTGTAGTAAATTTTACATTTCATTTGTCTCGCCAAGCTACTGCTGGATATCTTTTGGATTCTGTCTACTTGTACCTTTTGTATGGCTTGTACTTGTGTTACACCATTTCAAACAGTTTTTGTGTTCTTTCTTTCACGTGTATGCTGTATTTTTAATCCTTTAATAAAGCTATCCTGATTGTTAAAAAAAAAAAAAAATAATAATAATTTTCAATGTAAAAAAACAAAACCAAAAAAAATGAAAAGCAACCCTCAACTCCCCTCACCTTTCCTACATGCAAAAGCAAATGTCCTTGCAGATCCCACAACAGTGATTGCACCACACATGTGAGGTATCCCTGCAAATGTCAGAGTAAGAACAATAGTTCTACCATCTTAATTCAAGGTTAACTCCAAACTGATAACTTGTAAAGGCTTTTAAAGCGTCACTTATGAAAAGTTTTAGGTTTTTTACAATTTTCCAGGTGTGTGCAAATTAGAGTCTTGGTATCCGTTTACTTGACACAACCAACGATTTGGGTATAATTTTGTGCACTGACATTTATTTTAGTGCATTTTTTTTTCCTGAAAAGACATGTCTGATAAACAGCTGTGCAAATATCATAAAAAAAGAAAAAAAAAAACACTTATTTTAGTGCATTTTTTCCTGAAAATAGATGTTTAAAGCGGGAGTCCGCCGGGAGCCCGCGTTTTTTTTTTTTTTTTTAAAAGCCAGCTGCTACAAATACTGCAGCTGCTGACTTTTAAAATAGTGACACTTACCTGTCCAGCGCGCCCGCGATGTCGGCACCCGAAGCCGATCTCTCGATCGTCTCTCGGGTGCTGCCGCCGCCATCTTGGGTATAGGAATCAGGAAGTGGAGCCTTTCGGCTTCATTTCCCGGTTCCCTACTGCGCATGCGCGAGTCGCGCTGCGCAATAAGGATGGACCCGCTGCCTCTGGGATCTGTGTGTTTCCCAGCAGGCAGCGGGGGACTTTCGGAAAGGGGCGTAATCTAGGCCCCTTTCCGCAGAGAGCTATCCCGGAAGTGGGTGCAGATACCTGTACTGTACAGGTAACTGCACCCCCCTCCCCCCTGAAAGGTGCCAATTGTGGCGCTGGAGGGGGGGAGGGTTCCGATGAGCGGAAGGTCCACTTTAGGGTGGACCTCCGCTTTAATAAACAGCTGTGCAAATATCGTAAATCAAACATGTATTTTCAGGAGAAAATACACTAAAGTAAATAGCTTTTATTTATTTTTTTTATTTTAGTGTATTTTTTCCTGAAAATACATGTTTGATAAACAGCTGTGCAAATATCATAAAAAAATTAATAAAAATACATAAAAAACATTTATTTTACTGCATTTTTTCCTGAAAATCCAGGTTTGATAAACAGCTGTGCAAATATCATAAAACAAAAAAAAAATATATATTTTAGTGCATGTTTTCCTGAAAATACAATGTTTGATAAACAGCTGTGCAAATATAAAAAAAATATAAAAAATAAAAAAAACATTTATTTTAGTGCGTTTTTTTCCTGAAAATACAAAAAAACGTACTAAAATAAATGTTTTTTATTTATTTTATGATATTTGCACAGCTGTTTATCAAACATAAACAGCTGTGCAAATATAAAATAAATAAATAAAAAACATTGATTTTAGTGCGTTTTTTCCTGAAAAGACATGTTTGCTAAACAGTTGCGCAAATATATAAAAAAAAAAAAATACATTTATTTTAGTGCATTTTTTCCTGAAAATACATGTTTGATAAACAGCTGTGCAAATATCATAAAACAAAAAAAAAAATATATATATATATATATATATATTTTAGTGCATTTTTTTCCTGAAAATACATGTTAAACAGCTGTGCAAATATTTTATTTATTTATTTTTTTGATATTTGCACAGCTGTTTATCAAACATGTATTTCCAGGAAAAAAATGCACTAAAATAATTTTGCAGTTGCCACCATTTTATCCTCCAGAGCTTCTGCCTTCAGATCAAGTATATAATGTTTGGAGGGGTCTAAGTGATTTTCTAAAAAAAAAAAAAAAAAAAAATTGCCCCGTACCGCATGTGGTTAATGGCAAAGATGAATTTGAATGTAAGCTCCTCTGAAGCAGGAAATTAAGTTAATGGTTCTATATATTCAGTAGAGCTGTGATTTATGTAGGCAGTATCTAAATTATAGAATAATTGGCTCCTGTGTAAATTGGCCCCTAGTATGTGTATGTATAAATGTGCGTTAGGGACCTTAGATTGTAAGCTCCTTGAGGGCAGGGACTGATGTGATTGTATATTATATATGTAAAGCTCTGCGTGAATGGTTGGCGCTATATAAGTACCTCTAATAAATAATATATAATAAAAATTCTAATAATAATAAATGAAAAAAAAAAGACATTTGCAATCTTTGTAAAATATGAGGTTCTGGTGTATTGGATATAGACCTGGCACCACACTGGGATTTATAATTTACTTCCGACGCCATTAGCGTGAATGAGAAGTGAATGATTCTTCCCGTATTCTCTCTCAGGCTCCCCATGACAATTTGGTGTTGTGGAATCCAGGCAATATTGTATTTAGATGAATGATTCCGTGACTCCAGCCTGCTGACTGAGCAACCTTGTAATGGGTCCACAGTAGGTGGCAATTGGCAGATAAAGACCTTTATAAAGAGATGTGACAAAGATAACACATAGGCTCATCTATTATTATAATTAGGGTGCAGAATACAAGGTATTCCTTGATGTACAGCTGTTGGATGACACCACATGGAGCGGAAAGCAGACAGACTGGAAATTTAAGTTAAATACCCCATTGTTACTGATATGTAATAATATAATTAAAGTAACCACTTGAAGACCGGGCCCTTTCCTGACACTTTTCGTTTACAAGTAAAAATCGGAATTGTTTGCTAGAAAATTACTTAGAACCCCCCAACATTATATATATATATATATATATATATATATATATATATATATATATACATATTTATATATATTTATTTTTTGTGTAAAATCTAAAAGATGACGTTACACCGAGTAAATAGATACCTAACATGCCATTCTTTAAAATTGCACACAGAATAGCAACACACTACCATACTTAAAAATCTCCATAGGCGACTTACATTTTCGACTCTTTACATTTTTTTTACAGGTTACAAGTTTAGAGATGCAAGGGAGATCTAGAGCTAGAATTATTACTCTAGCTATATCGTTCGCGGCGATACCTCAAATGTGTGGTACGAACATCGTCTACATATACGTTTGTTTTTAATTTATATTTATATATATATATATATATATATATTATTATTATTATTAATAATAATAATAATATTATTATTTTTTTTTTTTAAAAAGAAAAGGGGAAAGCAAGAAGAAGAGAAAAAAAAATTCTTAAACATTTTTTTATATTTTTACACTGTCCCTCTATATAATTAAATGTAAGCATCCCTTGTGATCCCTTTCATGCTTCTTTAATCACTTGCCGACCAGCCGCCGCAGTTTTTCTGTGGCAGAATGGCACAGCTGAGCGAAACATTATGTTACGTCGCTTCACCCTGTGGCCACTAGGTGTGCACCTGCACTGCCAAAGAAGCGTACACGCCCGCTGCTCGCCCGCGGAGCCGATGCAAGTCCCTGACGGGCGGGATGACCGGGCTCCCGCAATCGCTTGTGACACACCGAGAACCGGGATCTGTGTGTGTAAACACACAGATCCCAGTTCTCTGAGGGGAGAAGAGGCAGATTGTGTGTTCATACAAAGTATGAACAGCGATCTGTCATCTCCCCTAGACAGTCCCATCCCCCCTTCAGTTAGAACATACACTAGGGAACACAATTAACCCCTTGATCGCCCCCTAGTGTTTAACCCCTTCCCTGCCAGCGCCAATTTTACAGTAATCAGTGCATTTTTGTAGCACTGATCGCTGTATAAATGCCTGTGGTCCTAAAAATGTGTCAAAAGTGTCCGACGTGTCCGCCATAATGTAGCAGTCATGATAAACATCGCAGATCAGATAATAATAAAAATGCTATAAATCTATCCCCTATTTTGTAGACGCTATAACTTTTGCGCAAACCAATCAATATACGCTTATTACGATTTTTATTACCAAAAATATGTAGAAGAATACATATCGGCCTAGACTGAGAAAAAATTAGCTTTTTTTTAAAAAAAACATTAATTATAGCGAAAAGTGCAAAATATTGTGTTTTTTTCTATATTGTCGCTCTTTTTTTGTTTATAGCACAAAAAATAAAAACCACAGAGGTGATCAAATACCACCAAAAGAAAGGTCTATTTGTAGTAAGAAAAGGACGTCAATTTTGTTTGGGTGCAACGTTGCACGACCGCGCAATTATCAGTTAAAGCGATGCAGCGCCGAATCTCAAAAAATGGCCTGGTCATTCAGCAGCCAAATCTTCGGGGGCTGAAGCAGTTAATGGACTGTTCAGTTGTGGACTTTGTTCATTCAGTTATTCCTATAATTATCTCGTTTAGAATTATTTCTTTATGCTAACGATTATGGCTTGTTACTGGGCGATGTGTTATTTATGATTTAACGTCACTGTAATTCCGCGTACACAAGACCGGACTTTGACGGACTTGGTCCGGTGGACTGGAATCCGTCGGACAATTTGATCGTGTGTGGGCTCCAGCTGACTTTTTCTTCCCAAAAGTCCAGCGGACCTATAAATAAAACTTGCTTTAAATCTTTCCGACGGACTCGAGTCCGGTCGAAAAATCTGGTCGTCTGTGTGCCAGTCCGACGGACTAAAACCGACGCTAGGGCAGCTATTGGCTATTGGCTATGAACTTCCTTATTCTACGTCATCATGTTGGAATCCGTCTGACTTTTGGAGTGATCGTGTGTGGCCAAGTCCGTTCGCTTGAAAGTCCGGCGGACCCCAGCTGCAAAATCCATCGGATTGTCCGCCGGACCAACTCCGTTGAAAAGTCCGGTTGTGTGTATGCGGCATAACTCACAGCGCCGCTATTTACTGTATTAATTCTCTCGGTAAATCTTATGATTATCTATTTAATTTAAGTGGCAGCTTTAAATACTGTTTTTGCTCCTGGCGCAGTGGTAGTACCTATAGTGTAGGTGTACGTAGCTTTTGGACCTTTTGATTTTATCCCTTGTGATAACAATAAAGCATGACAGGTCCTTTTTATGGAGACATCTGGGGTCTATAAGGGCTCTCTCCTCTACCCTTGAAAGCACCATATAAAAAAAACAAAACATCGATCTTATGCTTTTCTAGGAAAAAAAAAGGCAGTGCTTACATCTGCCCTAACTAGAAGTGACACCATGCTGTTGCTTCCGTTCTTCTAGATCATAGAGAGGATCAGACACATTCCGGTCTCTGTTCACCTCTATTGTCAGCCGCACAAACCACCGTATCGGATCCCAGGCTCCCCCGATGAGACACAGAGCTGCAGGGGGGGGGGGAGCCTCCTGCCGGTTGGATCACTTTTATCAGAAAGAGAAATGCAGACAGAAAAAAAACAATACCAGGGTTATGGCTGACAGCTGCAGCAGGGGCATTGCAACCCGGCCTCATGCTCTAGAGGGCCTGTGGTCTTCTCCTCCTCTCCCCCCCCCACAGACATTCAGTGGCTGCAGGAGGGAAATGGAGGGCATTGGTTCCTCTACATGTTGCCCCCGCCACCTCCCTATCCCTGTCTTGCTGCCCCTGTGTGCTTTATTGGATCTGTCAGGATAGAGAGCAGAGCAGGGGCCGTTAAATGTGTCATTTACTGGCCCCTTCCGTGTCCTAATGAATAGAGCTAGTGATTGGTACTTTTATTTATTTTTTTCATTCAAAGCTGAGGCGTAGTAAACTGTTTCCTATGCTTCAGTTTATGAATGAATGGGAAGCTCCTGTTCATTCATTCTATGCAGCTAAAGCTGCAGAGAAAAGGGCTGAGGAATCTGTCCTCAGTTCCTTTCTCTGTCTCAAAGGTGAGATATCGGGGTTCTGTTTACACCCCTGATATTCCACCAAAGCCCCCCCCCCCCCCCCGAACAGGGGTCCCAAAAATATGTAAAAATAATAAAAAATAAAATGGTAAAAAAATAATTAAAAAAAACAACAAAAATAGAAAACGACTGACACCAGTGGTGGAACTACCAGGACAAAGGTCGCACTTGCGACTGGGCTGTGGCGTTCCGCCCAAGACAGCGGGAAGGTGGCCCATTGTGGGACCGTAATAAAGTGTTTCCGTATTTCTAGGTTGGCTTATTGACTTTGACACTGTGAAGCTGGACATTAATCTGGAGAGTCTGTAAGTGATCTGCTATAGTATCTGGGACCCCTAGCCCTCACCTTCTAAACCATTCGGCAATAAAACTTAAAAAAAGATAAAAGTGACGGGTGCCCAATATCCTTTCTAGGTTCCCCTCTTTTAGCCCTGGGGTGAAATGCTAGCCCACCAATGCCTCTAGGGTTTCTATCCTGCTTTTGGGGTGCCAGAGGGGTGCTTCACCATTTTTTTTTTTAAGACACCCCTATATTAGGTCAATTTGACCACATGCGTTGATTTGCTATGCTGCCCAGGGTGGTATTTATGAGTATTCTTTGACAAAAATTCCTTGAATAAAACATATCTAAAGCAAAAATTGTATACATTGCAGATTACCAGTCCTTAGATGAGATGACTTTTATCTCTCCGGAGCTCTTCTTTAGGGATATTAGGATTCACCTCGTACTTTTGGGACCTCTATAAATGAGGTCAGCACATGACCTTGTACATTGACGTGGTCACTGACCTCCTCGTTGTATCTCAGTAGCCTTTATAAATGACTCTAGACATCTGGCAACCCAGCACATTCTATAATTCCGTGATGATAGAATAAGTTGAGGCTTGCACATTGCTCTGCTTTCAGCAAAAGATGGGCAGTAAGGGTCTCTACGTATTTTTGTGCTCAGGTTCATTGAAGTTGCAACTCCACGCCGATAATGGTTCTGCAAACACCGGCAACAAAGCAGCGCCGAAGGCATCCTAGCGAGTGCGGTGCAGGCGCCCTGGGATATCGCAGAGTTGATGTTGTTGCCTAGCAGCTGTAACGTAATATGAATGCCATCATCATGCACTCAAAGTGAGGGACCATTATCCAGAAATGTAATATCCCCAGAGCTGAGAAGGCAGAAGGAATTCGGTAAATGTTTACAATCCCTCTCTAGAATTCGAGATATTTCATTGCAAAGTAAAAATAAAATCACAAGCATACAATGTCAAAGACCAAAAAAAAAGTAGATGTGTTGGGCCATGTGATTATCTGATGAATGAACACCAGAAGAGTTCAAGGGCATGCTGATCGGATCCTTTTCTTAGATACAGGCTCATTTACACTTGCTTCGGCTTCAACACACATTAACGGCCAGTTTACACTTGACAAGGCTTCCGAGACATGTTGATAAAGCTCTCTGAATGCCAGTCAAAGCCTCTGTCACTAAATAAAATGGTTAGCTTACAGTCCTGTTTACACCTTGCTTTTGTTTTGCTTTGCTTTGGCTTTGCTTCAAAAATTATACCCCATGTAGCTTTAGTAGTGCTTCAAATGGTCTTCAAAGCCTCCATGGAAGTCTATGGCAAAGCTTGCTTGAAGCCCCACAAAGCCTGAATGAAGCCCCACCAAAGGCTCATCGTAGCTCCACCAAAGCCTCATCGAAGCCCCAGGAAGCCTGACCGAAGCCCCACCAAAGGCTCATCGAAGCACCAAGCAAAAGCAAGGTGTAAACAGGACTGTAAGCTAACCTTTTTAATTGGTGACAGGGGCTTTGACTGGCATTCAGAGCCCTTTAAAAAAAAGCATTTCTGAAGCTATGTTTTAAAGCAAGGGTAAACTAGTCCAAAGCTGTAACGACTGTTTTTTACTATAATGATCTTTATTTATTTTTATTTTTTTGAGTAATGAGCATAAAACTTCTCCACAACTTTATCCCTGACCTGTCTGGTGTGTTCCTTGGCCTTCATTATGTTGTTTGTTCACTATGGTTCCCCAACAAACCTCCGAGGGCTTCACAGAACAGCGTTTTTTATACTACGATTCAAATACACACAGGTGGACTTTATTTACTAATTAGGGAAGTTATGAAGGCAATTGGTTCCACTACAGTAGATTTAACTAAGGCCGCGTACACACGCGCGGACTGTTCGCCCAACTTTGTCCGCTGAACAGTGTTTGGGCGGACAGTCCGCTCGTGTGTGGGCTTTCAGCGGACAGTTTCAGCGGACAGTTTGACGAACAAGGTTTTTCGGAAATTCCGTAAAACTGTCCGCTGAAACCTTGTTTGAGCAAACAGTCCACCCGTGTGTAGGCTTGTTCGTCAAACTAAGTTCCGCGCATGCTCAGAAAGGATTTACACGCCGAAAGTTATAATGCAGTGTATAGGACGTCGTATTTTTCGTCCCGTCGTACGTGCCGTTCACGTCATCGCGCACGGTTTCAGCAAACTGTTCGTTCGTCGTGTGTGGGCATGTCCGTCCATGCTAATTTTGAGCGGACTGTTTGCCGAAACTGTTTGACGGACAAAGTTGGGCGAACAGTCCCCGCGTGTGTACGCGGCCTAAGTGTATCAGAGTAAAGGGGGCTGAATACAAATGCACGCCACACTTTTTTCAGATATTTGTTTGTAAAAAAATTTCATTTCCCTTTCACTTCACAATTATGTTCCACTTTGAGTTGGTCTATCACATAAAATTCCAATAAAATACATTTACGTTTTTGATTGTAACATGACAAAATGTGAAAAATTTAAAAGGGTATGAATACTTTTTCAAGTCTCTGTATTTACAATTGTTGGACACTTGGGGCACTGTATTGAAGGAGTACCTGGGGAACACTATGACTTGGGGCATTCTGTATGCAATTGTTGGACACCTGGGGCACTGCATTGGGGGTTTGTTATGCCATTTTGGATACTTGACGCCGTTGTATTTAGTGGTATTTATGGACATTGTGACTTGAGGGTTTGGTATTGTGATGTAGCTGATAGAAGAGCCTTAATGAAGAAATGTCATGACTTTGGGTCCCTGACACGCAGACAGGACACGTAGGAGTACAGACAGATTGGCCTGTTGGTCTTGCTAGCAGTAGGGCTGGACTGACTCTCTGGTTTGGTATGCCATTTTGGATACTTGTTTTGGGCATTGTATTTAGTGGTATTTATGGGCATTGGGACTTGAGGGTTTGGTATTGCCACATACCCGATAGAAGAGCCTAAGTGAAGAAATGTCATCATCACACCAAGGATTCCTCTAAAGGGTCCAAAGCTATATTTCATGGTCACATGTTAATCATGTGACCACGAAATAAAGCTTTGGATCCTTTCAAGGAATCCTTGGTGTGCTGATAACATTTCTTCACTTTGATCATCCATGGTTTCCAGCCTGTGGTCATTACAGCACCCAGAACTATTGAAGAGCCAGTTTCTTGAACGTGTGCGTGGGAAATATTGCTCTTGGACTTGATCGAAGAGCCCGACACAATGTGAAAGGTCTCTATTACACCTCTGACTTTGCCCCCCCGATAGAGCAGACAGGACTAGCTAGACAGCTAGCAGTAGGGCTGGATGGACTCTCTGGATCAAGCCATATGTAGACCGCAGTGGAACAGGAGTGGCAGATGGATGCCACTGAGCAGAAGACAGAAGCAGGCTGGCACTGGCGACAGCAGACAAGTACAGCCTGGAAGCAGACAGGTGGGGAGCAGGCTTCAGAGGAATATAGGCAGAGGCTTGCAGCAGGCAGTCCAACACCAGTGTGAGGACAGAGGCAGAGTCCGCAAACCAGGTCATACACAGGAAGACGGATTAGATGCAGATTCGTAGGCAGAAGCAAAGTCAGGATACAGTCTGAGTCGGTAACAGATCTGTGGAGCAGCAGCAGCAAGGGGCACAGGCAGAAGCAAGGTCAGAGGGAAGCCAGGGTCGGTGTAAGTGGAATTCAGGACATGTCAAGACAATCCGGGTCAGTAACAGTAGCCAGATGCAGAGTAACAGATTGCAGGTATGAAAAAGGTATCTGTAATAACATATGGGACTTTTGAGGCACAACGTTTTAGTGAAATTTGTAATATTTTATCTAATTTCTTTTAAAGCGGGAGTCCGCTGGGAGTCCGCGTTTTTTTTTTTTTTAAAAGCCAGCAGCTACAAATACTGCAGCTGCTGACTTTTAAAATAGTGACACTTACCTGTCCAGCGCGCCCGCGATGTCGGCACCCGAAGCCAATCTCTCGATCGTCTCTCGGGTGCTGCCGCCGCCATCTTAGGTATGGGAATCAGGAAGTGGAGCCTTTCGGCTTCATTTCCCGGTTCCCTACTGCGCATGCGCGAGTCGCGCTGCGCAATGAGGATGGACCCGCTGCCTCTGGGATCTGTGTGTTTCCCAGCAGGCAGCGGGGGACTTTTGGAAAGGGGCGTAATCTACGCCCCTTTCCGCAGAGAGCTATCCAGGAAGTGGGTGCAGATACCTGTACTGTACAGGTATCTGCACCCCCCTCCCCCCTGAAAGGTGCCAATTGTGGCGCCGGAGGGGGGGAGGGTTCCAATGAGCGGAAGGTCCACTTTAGGTTGGACCTCCGCTTTAAAGAAGTAAACATAATAAAATACAATTATAAAAAAAGTCATTTTAAACCACTGCAGTTATTTATAGCAAGTCTTTCTGCTAAACGCGTTTCATGGACATGATGGCCCCCTAGTGTTTAACCCTTTCCCTGCCAGTAATATTCATACGGCAATCAGTGCATTTTTATGGCACTGATCGCTGTATAATTGCCACTGGTCCCAAAAATGTGTCAAAAGTGTTCGATGTGTCCGCCGCAATATCGCTATCCCGATAAAAATCTCTGATCACCACCATTACTAGTAAAAAAAAATTATAATAAAAATGCCATAAATCTATCCCCTATTTTGTTGACGATATAACTTTTGCGCAAACCAATCAATATACGATTATTGCGTTTTTTGTTTTGTTTTGTTTTTTTGTTTTGTTTTTTTACCAAAAATATGTAGGAGAATACGTATCGGCCTAAACTGAGGACAATTTTTTATTTTTATTTTTTAAATTAGAGATATTTATAGTAAAAAGTAAAAGATATTGGGGGTTATTTACGAAAGGCAAATCCGCTTTGCACTACAAGTGCACTGAAAGTGCACATGGAAGTGCAGTCGATTTAGATCTGAGGGGGACATGCAAGGGAAGTAAAAAATAGCATTTTAGCTTGCACATGATTGGATAATAAAATCAGCAGAGCTTCCCCTCATTTCAGATTCTTTTAGCGCTACTGCACTTCCAAGTGCACTTGCAGTGCAAAGTGGATTTGCCTTTCATAAATAACCCCCATTATGTTTTTTTTCAAAATTGACGCTCTTCTTTTGTTTATAGCTCAAAAAATAAAAACCACAGAGGTGATCAAATACTACCAAAAGAAAGCTCTATTTGTGGGAAAAAAAGGACGTCAATTTAGTTTGTGTACAGCGTGGCAATTGTCAGTTAAAGCAAAGCAGTGCCAAATCGCAAAAAAAAAATGGCCTGGTCATTAAGGGGGCAAATCCTTCTGGGGATGAAGTTGTTAAAGAGCTTGGTGCTAAAAATGATGGAACTATTGCTGGTAGACAGAGTAACTTTCCTCAATGGAACCACACTGCCTTTACACAGTAATTAAGTAGTTACTATTAATACCAACCTGTCACTAGGACAAGACTAAAAAAAAGGGGGATAATGCTGATTGTGGACGTTTCAAGCGTAGCAAAGTCCAACGCTGACAGCCATGTCCTGTGTCGTTTGGGCAGAAAAAAATATATAGCCTGCAGATTAAACAAAAGAATAGATAGTCCGTCAGTTATTTAAAAGAAGAATAATTGGTGGAGAGAGCAGTCCTCCAAGGATATGTCCTACCTGTGTCAATTCAACGCTGCCAAATGAACCTCCGGCCTGTTTATAGGCTGTAGAGATGGGAGAGAGAGACACCCTGAGCCCAGAGCTCCCAACGGTCCCTGATTTCAAGGAACGGTCCCTGATTTCAAGGAACTGTCCCTGATTTGGAGCAATGTCCCTCTGTCCCTCTTTCCTCCTCATTTGTCCCTCTTTCTGGTCTGATCTATATAGTTGTATATAAAATGCATTTTTTATCTTTTTTCGAAAAGTGTTTCCCAGTGCTAAACCTGTCATCCTAATTCTAAATTGCTGCATTTGTACATTTTAAAAAAGCCAATATAAAGGAATATTAGTGGTAAAAATAAAGCCATTGTGGGTTTAATTAACCTTTTTTATTGGTTAATTCTCCTTTAAGGGGGTGTGGCAGTGGGCGTGTCCTATGCCTACATACGTTTTCTAGTAGGTGTCCCTCATTCCCATCTCATAATGTAGGGCGGTATGTGGAGCCCACTGCAGATTACAGGACAGATATGCATGGGAACACTGTAGACACAACGGCACTGAAGCATAGCACAGGCTCCGTTTAAATAGCCTGCTTGGCACCAATACGAGCAATGGATGAGCTCGTGGTGAGCAATAGATGTGTGCACATGCGCACAAATATGCAGGTACATGTGCACATTTGCTACCTGCGGTAAAGGAATATGAATTAGCCTGTGCTTATGCACAGGACGCCGTCCTTCCTGACAGGTATACAATTGTTGGACACATGAGGGCACTCTATTTAGGGGTACTTGGGTGCACTGTGACTTTAGGGTTTTGTATGCAATTGTTGGGCACTTTAGGCTACTGTATTTAAAGAGTACTGTTCTTTGGGGCTTTTGTATAAAATTGTTGGATACTTGGGGACTCTGTATTTAAGGAGTACTTGGGGGGCACTATGACTTGAGGGGGGGGTCTGTATACAATTGTTGGACACTTTGGGGCACTGTATTGGGGGTTTGGTATACAATTTTTGGATACTTGAGGGCATTGTATTTAGGGGTACTTATTGGCATTGGGACTTGAGGGTTTGGTCTGCAATTGTAGGACACTTCAGGCCACTCTATTTAGGGGTACCTGGAGGGACACTATGACTTGTGTGGGTTCTGTATGGGATTGTTGGACTCTTAGGGGCATTCTAATTAGGGCTACACAGGGACACTGTGACTTTAGGGTTTTGTATGAAATTGTTGATCACTTTAGCCTGTATTTAGGGGGGTTCTGTAATATGGGGGTTCTGTATGCATTTGCTGGACAATTTAGGCTGCTGTATTTAAGAGGAAATTGGGGGCACTGTGATAGGGGACTCTGTATGCAATTGTTGGACACTTGGGGGCTCTTTTTTTAGGGAGTACTTGGAGGTCACTATAAATTAAGGGGTCTGCGTGCAATTGTTGGACACATTAGGCTACTGTACTTAAGAGATGCTTGGGGGGCACTATATGGGGGTTCTGTATGCAATTGTTGGACACTTGGGGACCTTGTATTTAAGGAGTACTTGGGGGTCACTATGACTTGAGGGTTCTGTATGTAATTGTTGGACACTTTAGGCTACTGTATTTATTGGGGAACTTGGGGGCTCTATGACTCGGGAGTTCTAAATGCAATTGTTGAACACTTGGGGGGGGGGGGGGGTGCACTGCATATGTTTTCCTGGGGAACTTGAGGGTACTCTGTGCAACTGAGGGGCACTTGAGGGTGCTGTATATAATGTGTGGCTATCACACCCAACCCTTTAAACTGCACCTATTTAGCTATGTCTGTATTGCTCCATGGCATGCTTTGTACTTGTTTACCATCGCAAGGCCGTCTTTAAGGCAGGGCAAAAAGGGCAGCTGCCCTGGGCCCTGTCATTATTGTAGGGCCCAAAGCAGCTGCCTATTACTTGCCAGCTATCCCAGTTTACGTTCCCTCGTCCCTTGAGGTTTTAGTCCAATGCTGTGTCCTGATACCTCAGTATGAAGTTCTGTTACTAATGCTAACCAGCTCCGCCCTATTTTTGTGTACAGATGACTCGCCTGCAGACCCTGCATTTACATGTAAATACCAGCAATGATATGTAAATAGCGGCTGCATTCATATGTATGTAGTGTCAGATTGGCATCATTCATATGTAAATAGAGGCAGTATTCATATGTATATCATGCCCCCCTGAAGTCATATCCACCATCACCTATACGGAATGCTGCCACTTGGGAGATAAAGGGGCATGCTGGAAATTGATCACACCCACCCCTCCCCCCAGAACTGCCACTGATCCCAGGAGTTCTAGGATCCCTAGGAGTTTTCTGTCTAATAATGGGTCGGGGTCCCCTCACCTCCTCACTCCATGGTGTGCAGGCAGATGAGGAGATGATGTGCTGTAACTTCTAGAAACCATCAGTAAGCAGTAATGATGTGCAGTAACCTCTAGAAACCAGTCGGTGAGCAGTATTGATGTGCAGTAACCTCTAGAAACCAGTCAGTGAGCAGTATTGATGTACAGTAATCTCTAGAAACCAGTCGGTGAGCAGTATTGATGTACAGTAATCTCTAGAAACCAGTCGGTGAGCAGTATTGATGTACAGTAATCTCTAGAAACCAGTCGGTGAGCAGTATTGATGTACAGTAATCTCTAGAAACCAGTCAGTGAGCAGTATTGATGTACAGTAATCTCTAGAAACCAGTCGGTGAGCAGTATTGATGTACAGTAACCTCTAGAAACCATCAGTAAGCAGTAATGATGTGCAGTAACCTCTAGAAACCAGTCAGTGAGCAGTATTGATGTACAGTAATCTCTAGCCAACCAATCAACAAGCATAAATCATGTGTTTTAACCCCTAGCAACTAATCAGTGATACACTGTAACCTCTGGCAACCAATCACAATCACTGCTTGATCTGATTCAGTAAACAGACTTTGAGTACATGCTATTTATTATATGTCTCAAAGCAGGTGGAGAGCCAAACTGCATGGGGGGGGGGGGGGAGATTTTCGCCCAGGGTTCAATCAATATTAAAGACAGCCCTGTTATCATGTGACTCTTTTTTTTATGTTAGAAGTTATAATAATGGGTTAAAGTAGTTTGCGCTCATATTTCCATCACTTTGCTGGATAAGTATCATTTTTCTACGTGTAGTGTACGATGTAGTAAGAGATCCAGATCTATATAAATGAAATGTTCTAGAACATTGATCTTTGGGTCATCTCTCCGAGCTAATGGTGTGAAATGATACGGCCAGTCACTTGAAGAAACCGGAGAAGTTTTTATAGATTGAAGTTTCTGACACATAGAAAAGCCTTGTACAGCACATTGTGTCAGGAGGATACAGACAGGTGTAATACGTGGTGATTGGGGGTGCCAGACAGGCGGTAAACGGTCACATTGTTGGGTGTAATGTACGATGCAATCTTATTTTCAGTATATTTATCTGCTTCCCAAACAGAGCAAGAAAAAAACACAAAGAATGCAATATATTCTTTTTACACTGGCTATTCTGAAGTGTGTGTTTTATTATTGTATGTATGTCATTTAAAGGCAAGATGCTACATGGGCTGATCTTCCTCAGCCTGGCCTTTTTGGGGTTTCAGAACTTTCTAAGTAGTGACTGAGAACAGCGATTCATATGAGAAGTTATGACTTCACTGATTTCCGCAAACATCTTCAGAAGGACACCTTATGAAATATCCGTCTTGGAGTCGCACAAGACTTCCAAAGGGTAAAATCAACTTTAATGTTCAAGACAAGCACACACACAGACATTCCACCCAGGATCCTCTCTCTAATATACACTATATTACCAAAAGTATTGGGATGCATATGAACTTTAATGGAATCCCAGTCTTAGTCCGTAGGGTTCAGTATTGAGTTGGCCCACCCTTTGCAGCTATAACCGCTTCAACTCTTCTGGGAAGGCCGTCCACAAGGTTTAGGAGTGTGTCTATGGGAAAGTTTGACCATTCTTCCAGAAGTGCATTTGTGAGGCACTGATGTTGGATGAGAAGGCCTGGCTCGCAGTCTCAGCTCTATTTTATCTCAAAGGTGTTCTATCGGGTTGAGGTCAGGGCTCTGTGCAGGCCAGTCAAGTTTCTCCACCCCAAACTTGCTCATCCATGTCTTTATGGACCTTGTTTTGTGCAGTGGTCCAAATCATTTAGTGGAGGGGGGATTATGGTGTGAGGGTTGTTTTTCAAGGGTTGGGCTTGGCCCTTTAGTAAGCATACCAAGAGATTTTGGACAATTTCATGCCCCTAACTTTTTGGGAACAGTTTGGGGATGGCCCCTTCCTGTTTCAACATGACTGCGCACCAGTGCACAAAGCAAGGCCCATAAAGACATGGATGAGCGAGTTTGTGGTGGAGGAATTTAACTGGCCTGCACAGAGTCCCGAACTCAACCCGATAGACCACCTGTGGGATAATTTGAGCTGCAAAATACTCTGCTGTGTGTGGTGCTTAACCCTAACAACTGATTTTCTTCTACCTTAAAACATTTCTTTAAATTCTTAGTTTTTCTTCCTAATACCAAGCAACAGAACATGCATTCTATGAAGTCAGTATTTAAATATAAGTTCTATAAACAGCTGAATAACTACACCCCCTCACCCACCAGGAGGGAAAATGGGGGGGAAAAAAAGTTGCCTAAGGTCTCAATGGTTCCCAAAATCAAGTCCTAATGATGGATTGTGAACACATCTCTACCTATACTTTAAAGAATAAGCCCAGACAACAAGTGAAATCAATTAGTGAGTTACTGATGCTATCAAGTAAACACTGCAGTGATAAAGTCATACAGTGCCTTGAAAAAGTATTCACACCCCTTGAAATTTTCCACATTTTGTCATGTTGTGCACAGAGCAAGCTCCATAAAGACATGGATGAGCGAGCTTTGGGTGGAGGAACTTGACTGGCCTGTACAGAGTCCTGACCTCAACCCGATAGAACACCTTTGGGATGAATTAGAGTGGAGACTGCAAGCCAGGCCTTCTCGTCCAACATCAGTGCCTGACCTCACAAATGCGCTTCTGGAAGAATGGTCAGACATTCCCATAGACACACTCCTAAACCTTGTGGACGGCCTTCCCAGAAGAGTTGAAGCTGCTATAGCTGCAAAGGGTGGACCAAATCAATATTGAACCCTACGGACTAATGCCCTGTACACACGGTCGGACATTCTGACAACAAAATGGGTGGGTTTACTTCCTCTTTGATTCCCTGCAAAGGTAAAGCATAATGGACTAATATGCATCGCATAGTAGTCCATTATGCGTCACTTACCTGACACAGGAGCCAGCGAAGTAACCGCTGTCCCCTGTAGTTCCGAGCGTCCATCTTCTTGGTGGGTCTCGCTGCTCCGGCGCTCCGATTCGCCGGAGCAGCGATGACGTCACTCCCGCGCGCGTGCACACGGGAGCCGACACTCGCGGCATACCCAGTGCGCCTGCGCGCCGCTGTCTTCAGGTAAGTATCTCCTAAACCGTATAGGTTTAGGAGATATTTCTTGGACTTACCGGTAAGCCTTAATCTAGGCTTACCTGTAGGTCAAAGTGGTTTGTAAGGGTTTGCATGTGCGTGTAACGGCAGGCGTCCCAATACTTTTGGTAATATAGTGTACATACCTACATTGATCCAAGCTTTACCAAGGTACCCATGTACAAAATACCAGACTTTGAATTCCTTCGTAAAGAGTTATGAGTTGTGTTCAAAAGGTCTTTTCGAGCTATTTTTGGAGATATTGGTGAAATTTAGAGCAACGGCGTGAAATCTGTAGCTATAATATACAGCTTTGAGTCTGCGTTGTCCGGTACGTCCTTCGAGCCCAGGGCTTTGCTGGCCACAGGCGATCTGCCTCTGTATTAGAGGAAATACGAATGGGCTTTGTGTTTTTCTGCAGGCCTCATGCCGGCTCGTTAGCAGTGCAGATGCAGACATAGCGCAACAAGTACTGCAAATGTTTTATTTATGACAACACTATAAATGCATTAAGCATTTTATGGTTCTTCTTCTTCTTCGGAGCGGCGGATGCATTGTGACAGTAACCACATTTCAGTTCTGCGCTCTCGCCGCCCCGGCAATCCTTCGCTCCTCGCTCCGCAGCCACGTACATTTACATTTCAGACGCTGGTTATTTTCCTCCCTGTTGGAATGAATAGAGATTTTATCGATTAATAATTAAAAACAAGACTTGAAAACTCCTTAAATGTAATTTCAGTAAATGGATTTCTTTTTTTAATGATCTTGTACTTACAGTGCTTTGCAAAAGTATTCACCCCCCCCCCCCTCCCCCTCCCATGTTTTGTTGCCTTACAGCCTGGAATTAACATGGATTGTTTGAGGATTTGCATCATTTAATTTACACAACTTTGAAGATGTTTTTTTATTTTGTATTATTGTGACGCAAACAACAAATAGGACAAAATAACAGAAAAAGTCAATGTGCATAACTATTCACCCCCCTAAAAACAAATACTTTGTAGAGCCACCTTTTGCGGCTATCACAGCTCCAAGTCGCTTTGGATAAGTCTCTATGAGTCTTGCCACATCTTACCACTGGGATTTTTGCCAATTCCTCCTTGCAAAACTGCTCCTTCAAGTTGGATGGTTTGCGCTTGTGAAGAGCAATCTTTAAGTCTGACCACAGATTTTCTATTGGATTGAGGTCTGGGCTTTGACTAGGCCATTCCAACACATTTACATGTTTCCCCTTAAACCACTCAAGTGTTGCTTTAGCAGTGTGTTTGGAGTCATTGTCCTGCTGGAAGGTGAACCTCCGTCCTAGCCTCAAATCACACGCAGAGTGGTACAGGTTTTGCTCAAAAATATCCCTGTATTTAGCCCCATCCATCTTTCCCTCAACTCTGACCAGTTTGCCAGTCCCGACTGCTGAAAAACATCCCTACAGAATGATGCTGCCACCACCATGTTTCACGGTGGGGATGGTGTTGTTTGGGTGATGTGATGTGTTGGGTTTGCGCCAGACAGAGCGTTTTCTTTGATGGCCTTTTGTTGAGCTCTTTTGAGAAACGCCAGTTTGGTGGAGTTTTTTTTTTTTCTGCCTATAGGAGCATACACAGTACAGTGGTGTAGTGGTTAGCACTCTCACCTAGCAGTTAAAAGGGTCGCTGGTTAGAATCCCAACCACGACACCACCTGCCTGGAGTTTGCATGTTCTCCCTGTGCCTGCGTGGGTTTCCTCCGGGTACTCCAGTTTCCTCCCACACTCTAAAGACATGCCGGTAGGTTAATTGGCTTCTATCTAAATGGGCCCTAGTATATGAATGTGAGTTAGGGACCTTAGATTGTAAGCTCCTTGAGGGTAGGGATAGGAATGTTCAATGTATATGTAAAGTGCTGCGTAAATTGACAGCGCTATATAAGTACCTTAAAGCGGTAGTAAACCCGCACATTAAAAAGAAAAAGGAAAAAAAAAACACCCCTTCAAGCCAAAGGTATAATGAGCTAGTATGCAGCGCATACTAGCTCATTATCAAATACCTCAGAACGAAGACCCCGTATCGGTGCCCAGAAGCTGACATCTTGCCCTCGGCGTGTCTTCCAGGTTCGCGGCACCAGCTCTGCACATGCCTGGAGCCACGGTGACGTCACTCCCTCGCACGCGCGCAGTAGTTTTCAACGCTGCCGGACCTTCAGCTGGGGCATTCACAGCGCATGTGCCACTGACGTCAGCGGCTGCATGCATAGGGAATATCTCCTAAACCGTACAGGTTTAGGAGATATTAATTTTACCTACAGGTAAGCCTTATTATAGGCCTTATTATAGGCTTACCTGTAGGTAAAAGTGTAAAATTTGAGTGTACAACCGCTTTAAATAATAATAATAATAATAATATGCCTGAAAAAGCCATAGTGGGCATGAACACATTGGCTAACATGGAAGGGAGATTCTAAGCAGAAAAAATAAGAGATCAAAAGCCTGTAGGAGCCACTTCTTGGAGCGCCTTTGAGCTGCAGTGTGCATGGGCCCATAAGAAAGCTCTATTGGTGTGAAATAAAATAATAGCATTTTATTTGGGTACAGTGTTGCATGACCACGTAACTACCAGTTAAAATAGCTCAGTGCTGAATGGCAAAACATGCTCTGTTCATGAAGAGGTTAAAACTATCTGGAAGTCCAGGTGCCCCCAGAAGGGTGCCCCCTTACAGCCGGTGCCCCCAGTAGCATGCCCCCTTACAGCAGGTGCCCCCAGTAGCATGCCCCCTTACAGCAGGTGCCCCCAGAAGAGTGCCCCCTTACATCAGGTGCCCCCAGTAGAGTTCCCCTTACATCAGGCGCCGCCAGTAGAGTGCCCCCTTACATCAGGCGCTGCCAGTAGAGTGCCCTCTTACATCAGGCGCTGCCAGTAGAGTGCCCCCTTACATCAGGCGCCCCCCAGTAGAGTGCCCCCTTACGTCAGGCGCCCCCCAGTAGAGTGCCCCCTTACGTCAGGCACCCCCCAGTAGAGTGCCCCCTTACATCAGGCGCCCCCCAGTAGAGTGCCCCCTTACATCAGGCGCCCCCCAGTAGAGTGCCCCCTTACATCAGGCGCCCCCCAGTAGAGTGCCCCCTTACATCAGGCGCCCCCCAGTAGAGTGCCCCCTTACATCAGGGGCCCCCAGTAGTGTCCCCTTACATTAGGTGCCTCTCCCCACCCTTCCCCCCTGTTCTCACATATCACAAACTCTGTATCTCCTCCCTCTCTCTACAGTAATGTGATAAGTCACATGACAAAGGGAGAGAGGAAGAAGGACAGCCTGTCTTCATTCCTCGGCAGTGCCATGCTGAGACTGAGGTGAGTTCTCAGCCTCAGTGCCATCTTTCTACCGCCCTCTCCCGCTGCAGGCCGGAGGGAGGAGAATGCCTAATCCTCTGTCCAGCTATCTTAGGGAGCCACAGTTCGGTCTGAATATTGTGTTCGGGGGTTTCAGGCGGACTGAAAACTGGACACACGATTCAAAACCCGAACTGTCTTGGTCAATCCCGGACTGGTGGCAACGTTAACGATAAGTGTTCTCTGAATGGTACCTGTGCTGAGTGGGCAACCTCCTGTGTTCACAATGCAGCAGGGCAGGTGCTTGGCACGGGAACCCAAAGCTAGTGGAGATCACTGGAGTAGAGGTACCTCATACAGAGATTTCCGTTTCTAGGGGGATCCCACAGGTTTGGTTTGGTGTCCCCTTAGATCAGTGCCCCCTTAGATCAGCACTATGATAGGGCAACTGCTCTAAGGAGGCACTCTGATGGGGACACCAGATGTAAGGGAGCACTCCGATGGTAACACCCGCATTGAGCTGAGCTGGACCAAATAGAATTATGTAATAATAGCCCTATCTGGAATTCATTGATAAGATACTTATGAAAGGTCCTCGGTGACTGCTCTCCTCCATCGTTCCTTTCCATCTCATCGTTTGCAGCTATAATATCATCTGGTATTTATGAGACTATTCATTGAGTAATTGCTGCTTGGAACTGATTTATGTCCTTCTTACAGCGAACATCCCCGTCCTTCACATTTAAATCTTAAGCATCTGTACTCCTAATGACTCATGCTTCCTCCACCAACTTTTCGAAAGCATGTTACAAAAAAAAAAAAAAAAAGAGGCCTGTTTTATGTCCCCGAATGCCGGGATACTGCCAGAGATCCATTCACAGCCACACAATGGGATACTGTGTTGCAACAAATCAGTTCTACTCCAATAGACTCCAGCGGGGTGATTTTTCGTCTTGTTTTCTAAAAAAAAAAAAAAAAAAAAGTATTTTTGGAACTTGGTACTGTATACAATGTATCCTTATGATTTCCTCTTTAAACTCCAATAGATAATGTTGATTAATGGCGAATTTTTAAGGCCAGTATTTCCCCGAAATGGGTGCCTGTAGATTCTGTAATATTCTGCTTCATTTTGTAAACGCTTTGCCGTTTGACTCATTCTAAAAGCTGGAAACGTATTCTCCTCCTTTCCCCAAGTGTTGTGTGACGCCAAGTCTTCTGACGTGATTCTCTTTTAAATGCTGGAAGAGTCAGGTTGGCACCATAATAGCTGAGTTCAGATGCCACAAGAAACAAAAAAAGAAAAAAAAGAGCTGTCCAACTCTGCCATGAAAAACAACGGCTTTTGTAATAAAATACTGAAGAACAGCAGCTAAAAAGTGTGGGAAGGGAACAACAAATCCAAATGATTTATTCACCGGGGTAAACAAAGGTAATAAAAGGAATCAGGCTGGTTATATAAGGTGGAGGGGATCTATCGATGACATGTCCTGCTTCTTCTTCTTAAGCTCTTCAATGCCGGGCACTTTCACCCCCTTCCTGCCCAGGCCAATTTATAGGTTTCAGCGCTGTCGCACTTTGAATGACAATTGCGCGGTCATGCAACACTGTACCCAAATGACATATGCATCACTTTTATTCACACAAATAGAGCTTTCTTTTAGTGGTATTTAATCACCACTGGGTTTTTTTTATTTTTGCTCAAACAGAATTTTCGGAAATAAGTAATTTTTCTGCTTCACTGTTGTGCACTGATGAGGCTGCGCTAATGGGCACTGATAGGCTGCACTGATGAGACAGGACTGAAGGGCACTGATGAGGAGGCAGTATTATGCAGCACTGATGGGCACTGATAGGTGACACTGATGGGCACTAATATACTGGGAGGAATTGTTCCCCATTGTTGTCATTGGGAGGATTTGTGCCCCATTGTTGGTGTCATTGGGCGGAATTGTGCCCCTTCATTGGTGTCATTAGGAGGACTTTTGGGCAATGATAGGTGGCACCGATGGGCAGCACTGATGAGCAGGCACTGATGGACACTGAAAGGCAGCACTGGCTGGCATTTCTGATGGACACTGATTTGGCATCACTGATGGGTACAGCTTGGCATCGCTGGGCACTGTTGGGGCTGCACAGATAATCGGGGCACTGATTATGTGTACAGTCCCCCCTGTGAGGAGTTGCAACTTTTTTTTCATTAGTTTCTGTCAGAAAATTTCCGAAATAAGTAATTTTTCTGCTTCACTGTTGTGCGCTGATGAGGCTGCGCTAATGGGCACTGATAGGCTGCACTGATGGGCACTGATGAGACAGGACTGAAGGGCACTGATGAGGTGGCACTGATAAGGCAGTATTATGCAGCACTGATAGGTGGTACTGATGGGCACTGATAGGTGACACTGATGGGCACTAATATACTGAGCGCAATTGTTCCCCATTGTTGTTGTCATTGGGAGGATTTGTGCCCCATTGTTGGTGTCATTGGGAGGAATTGTGCCCCTTCATTGGTGTCATTAGGAGGACTTATGTGCAATGATAGGCGGCACTGAGGGGTGGCACCGATGGGCAGCACTGATGGACACTGAAAGGCAGAACTGCCTGGCATTTCTGATGGACACTGATTGGCATCACAGGGCACATGTTGGCATCACTGATAGGCACATATTGACATCACTGAGCACAGCTTGGCATCACTGATGGGCACTGTTGGGGCTGCAAAGATAATCAGGGCACTGATTATGTGTACAGTCTCCCCTGTGAGGAGTTGCCACTGATCAGCTCTCCTCTCCTCACACTCTGTCAGTGTGAGGCAAGGAGAGCAATAAACAACATCTCCTTGTTTACATGTGATCAGCTGTTATTGGACACAACTGATCACATGGGTAAAGAGCCGCATCATTGCCTCTTTACCAAGATCGGGGAGGCTACATGTCCCGGGGACACAGCATGCCTGCGATCGCCCACGCAGCCCGCCTCCATGAGTGTGCAAGCGCGGTGAGACTGGGGCGACGTCATGTGACGCCATCCCAGAACGGGAGGGTATCCCACCCACACCTAGACGGGGTGAAGACAACTTGCTGAAGCTCAAGCCAAGCACCAGACTGGGGGAAAAAAGGAGGTTTAAGTGACTTTGAACATGACATGGTTGTTAGTGCTGGGCAGGCTGGTCTGAGTATTTCCTAAACTGTTGATCTACTGGGGTTTTCACGCACAACCATCTTTCGGGTTTACAGAGAATGGTCCGAAAAATAGAAAATATCCAGTGAGCGGCAGTTGTGTGGAGGAAAATGCCTTGTTGATATCAGGAGACCTTACATAACCACTCGTTACACCCAAGGTATGCAGAATATCATCTCTGGACGCACAAAACACCTCGAACCTTGAAGTAAATGGGCTACAGCAGCAGAAGACCACACCGGGTGCCACTCCTGTCCGCTAAGAACAGGAAACTGAGGTTACAATTCGCACAGGATCACCAAAATTGGGCAATAGACGATTGGAAAAACTGGTTGCCTGGTCTGATGAGTCTCTATTTCAGTTGCGACATTCAGACGGTCGGGTCAAAAGTTGTCGCAAACATGAAAGCATGGATCCATCCTGCCTTGTATCAACGGTTCAGGCTGGTGGTGGCGTGGGGGACATTTTCTTTGCAAACTTTGGGCCCATAATTATTGTTGGTGACCACGTCCATCCCTTTATGACTACAGTGTCCCCATCTTCTGATGGCCCCTTCCAGCAGGATAATGCACCATGTCACAAAGCTCCAATCATCTCACCACTGGACAATGAGGTCCCTGTCCTCCAATGGTCTCCACATTCACCACTTCAATAGAGAATCTTTGGGATGTGGTGGAAGGGGAGATTGGCATCATGGATGTAAAGCCGACAAATCTGCAGCAACTGCGTGATGCTATCATGTCACTATGGAGAAAAATCTCTGAGGAATGTTTCCAACACCTTGTTGTATCTATTCCACCAAGAATAGGCAAAAAGGGGGTCCAACATGCAAGGTGTACCTAATAAAGTGGCCAGTGAGTGTATGTATATAGTATATTATACTTTAATGTGGATTGAATGAGTTCAGTTCCACTTTAAATTATCCAAGCAGTACTTTGGGGGTTCTGGATAATTCAACTTTCAAACAATCAGCGCACTGAATTTTTTATGTCTCGTCGTAGCCCAAGAGTTCCTTTAATCTGTTTTGCCGTTCTAACAAATAATGAGAAAACAATTATTTTATTGGATGCACTAGTCATTTAAAACATCTGTTAACACTGTATTACATTAGTAATGTTTAATTTTTAATGCGTTTAGAAATAATTGTCTTCTGTATGTAGGGAACCGGTTTGTTACTGAGACAACTAGACATTGATGGAACCAGAAGACCTATCAAACTCTACTGCATGAGGACGTGCCTGAGCCTACGGGTGGCTATAGCCAGAATGTAAACTATTATTAGAATATAAAAAAATGATATGATCTGCACATAAATTGTGAAGGACATGTCAAATTATATACGAGATGGGCAAGTCCATACTGTTTATTTTGGCAGTTTAGACCATGTTTTGCAGTAACCAAGCACACTAATGAGCCAGGTGTGCCCTGGGCTTATGTTAGAGCTGGGAGTAGAGGTCAGTGGGCCCCACCCTCCTGAGGGGGTCCATTTGTGCAAGGGAGCTGTTAGGAGCACGTTGCTCCATACTGTTCATGCTGGGACAGTGAAAGGCCCGAGCCAGTAAGGATCTAGCAGCAGGGAGCTGCATGAGAACCAATCAGAGCTGAGGAAGGTTCAGCGATTAGTACACAAACACTGGGGACTGTGTGTTTGACGGTCTGGAGCATACCTTTTCAACTAGGGTGCCTCGAAGGTTGGCCAAAATGACAAAAAACTTCCCAAAAATTGTATACAAGCTGGCGTGTGGATGAAGGCTGCCTTTTTAGTTACACTAAGGCCGCGTACACACGGGCGGACTGTTCGCCAAACTAAGTTCGTCAGACAATCCGACAGACAGTCCGTTCAGCTTTTGAATGAACTGACTTGACCACACACGATGAACAGACAGTCCGCTGAAAATTTGCGTGATGACGTGTACAGCACGTACGACGGGACTAGAAAAACGACGTCCAATACACTGCAATGCAACCTTCGGCCGTGTAAATCCTTTCTGAGCATGCACCATACTTAGTCCGTCCAACTTGCCTACACACGAGCGGACTGTCCGCTGAAACCAAGTTTGGACGGACAAAATTACGGAAATTCCGAAAGACAAAGTCCGTCAGACAGTCCGCTGAAAAAGTCCGCTGAAGCCCACACACGAGCGGATTGTCCGCTGAAACACGGTTCAGCGGACTAAGTTGGGCAGACAATCCGCCCGTGTGTACGCGGCCTAAGTCAGAGGTTTTCAATGTGCACCATTACAACCTTCTAGCTGCTGCAGTGGCGGCTGGTGCTCAAAAATTTTTGGGGGGGCGAAAACAAACTGAAAAATACTGAAACCCTCCCATCAATTACAGCCTCACTGTGCCCATCAAATGCAGCCACTGTGCCCATTAAATGCAGCCACTGTGCCCATCAATTGCAGCCATTGTGCCCATCTATTAAAGCCATTGTGCCCATCAAAAGCAGCCATTGTGCCCATCATATGTAGCCACTTGTGGCCATCATATGCAGCCGCCTGTGCCCATCATATGCAGCCGCCTGTGCCCATCAAATGCAGCCACCTGTGCCCATCAAATGCAGCCACTTGTGCCCATCATATGCAGCCACCTTTGCCCATCATATGCAGCCACTTTGCCCACCGACACCCCCCCCCCCCCACTCATGGCTCTGGCAGCACCCAACCCTCTCCCCCCATGCTGCTCTGGTGGCAGCGCCCCTCCTGCGCTAGATGCTCTGGCAGCAACCCGCCCCAGCGTGGCTCCGCCAGCACCGAATCCACCCCCCCCCCACGTGCGAGTGCGGCTCTCGCAGCACCATACCCCCGTGCGTGCATTTCTGGCTGAGGGGACTTACCGTAGCAGCTCTTCCAGCGTGTCCTGAAAGGGGCCGCCCGTGCGCCCACAGTGCCTGGGCCGTCACTGAGCTGCCAGCAACAATCAATGGCGTCATCAGTTGATAAGGAGGATATCTGTTGCTTACATAGCATCGTTGTTTAACCCTGCCCTGCCCCTCTCCATCAGCATTGGGATCACATTAGCTGAGTGATGGAGAAAAACTGAGGGAGAAGAGAAACATTGGAATACTAGTCAGAACCAGTTTGCAAATGTGTATTTGCTTTGGAAGAATAAATCACCTGTAACGTTGGGTGTCCTACTTGAACTCGTGGATGTTGCTGCACGATGTAAAACTATTAGAATAGCTTTTACATTTTAGAATGGGGTGCATGGTTGAGAAACAATGGTCTGGAGGACCAAGGCTGGAGACCTAAAGCAGAGATACTGCAGAGGAGAATCACAAGGTGGAGTACTGTTTGTTTTGACTTGTTGATGGTGAGAACCCCTGTGAGGGGAATTATTTCTGTGCATCTTTACTTTCTTTAATAAGTGGGCAGAAAAGGCTCTAAAACAAACTTTGTGGAGTGGACTCCGTGTTTGGCGCTACCGATGAGCTAAAATACCCCAAATCATTACAGAGGGCTGTGTGTGTTGCAAAAGTGGGCATAACTTTTATTTTATTTTTTACTTACATAGGTCATTCAGATTTCACATGTTGGTAGAGTAACTCTTCCTCTATAGCAGCGGTCTCCAAACTGTGGCCCGGGGGCCAGATGTGACCCTTTGCTTGCCTTCATGCGGTCATTGAGCCACTGATACAAGGCACTATTCCTCCCACTGACACCAATGATGGGGCACCATTCCCCTCACTGACACCAACGATGGGATATGGTTTACTCTTAGGGCATTTTCTACTCGCACAGGTCACAGTTCGGCCCTCTCAAAGTCTGAAGGACAGTAAACTGGCCCTTTGGAAAGTTTGGAGATTCCTGCTCTATAGTAACTCTTCTTCTCCTTTTTCATGGCAGGTAAATAATGGATTCCAAGCAGAAGCAGCATGCTGTCATTGAGTTCTTGATGAAGGAGGGGTGCAGGCTGTCTGACATCCACAGATGGCTATGGAATGTTTATGGAGATGACACCACTGACAGAAACAATGTCTCGTCATTAGTGACTCTTGTCAATGTGGTAATCAACGTAACACTTTCTGTAGCCTTCTGTGGATGTCGGTGTCTGCTCCATTTCTTTGTCAAGAACTCAATTACAGCGCGTTACTTCTGCTTGGAATCCATTATTTACCCGCAATGAAGAAGAAGAAGACATTACTATAGGGGCAGCACAGTGGTGTAGTGGGTAGCACTCTCACCTAGCAGTAAAAAGGGTCGCTGGTTCAAATCCCAACCACGACACCACCTGCCTGGAGTTTGCATGTTCTCCCTGTGCCTGTGTGGGTTTCCTCCGGGTACTCCGGTTTCCTCCCACAATCCAAAGACATGCAGGTAGGTTAATTGGCTTCTGTTCAAAATTGGCCCTAGTATATCAGTGGGGACCTTGGATTGTGCGCTCCTTGAGGGTAGGGACCAATGTGAGCGTGCAATGTACAGAGATAGGGGTAGACACTCACTCAGGTTGAACTGGATGGACTGGTGTCTTTATTTAACCTTACTAACTATGTATAGAGAAAGAGTTACTCCACCAACATATGAAATTTGAATGACCTATGTAAGTTAACAAAAGAATAATGAGCACTTTTGCATTACTGTAGGTACAGCCCTCGTAAAACAAAAAAAAAAAAAAGTCTAAATATCTTTCTTTCTAAGTTATACATAGTGTCCCAAAAGTCTGGATCCATATCAAACTGAGGCCCAGGGGCCAGATGGCCCTTTGGCTGCTTTTATCTGGCTCTTGAGGCACTGTTTCATACACTGATACCAACAATGGGGCATAACTCCCCCCACTGATACCAATGAAGGAACACAATTCCTCCCAATGGCACCAAAAATGGGGCACAGTTCCTCCCAATAACACCAACAATGGAGCCCGATGAGCTCAGTGATGGGGCACAGTTCTTTCCACTGACACCGATGATGGGGCACAATTCCTTCCACTGACACCAACGATGGGGCATTTTTCTTAACCACTGACATTGATACCTTTTTTACTCCCAATGGCTGCAATCCAGCCCCGCTAAAGAGTGAGTGAAAGAGCATCCCAAATTTTAAATTGTCGACAGAATAGAATTTGAGGGGAGATCTTCCAATGATTACACTATGTCTGGTGACCCTGGTGACTACCAAAGAATTCCCTCGCTTCCTGTTATAGCTATTGGCTCAGCAATGACCACTAACATCGGGTTCAAACCGAACTTGGTTTCAGACCAAACCCAATCTCATCAATAAAAGACACAATCTGTCCGTAACATTTTTGTACAATGATCTTTATGCCGCGTACACACGATCGGAATTCCGGCCAGAAAAAGACCGATGAGAGCTTTTCATCGGAAAATGCGACCGTGTGTACGCTCCATCGGAAAAACTTTCTATCGGAAATTCCGATCGTGTGTATGCAATTCCGACACGCCAAAAATCCCGCATGCTCAGATTGAACTACTAGACAGAAGCTACTGGCTATTGGACTTCCTTTTTCTAGTCCCGTCGTACCTGTTGTACGTCACCGCGTTATAAACGATCGGAATTTGGTGTGACCGTGTGTAGGCAAGACAGCTTGAGCCGAATTTTGTCGGGAAAACCATCAGAGCTTTTTCCGACGAGAATTCTGATCGTGTGTACGCGGCATTAGAGAATGACTGAAGTTACAGTTTTTCTGTTTGGATAGTTTTTGGATAGCACAGAGAGGGTTTAGAGCACCGTATAGGTCGGGGATATGCAATTAGCGGACCTCCAGCTGTTGCAGAACTACAAGTCCCATGAGGCATAGCAAGACTCTGACAGCCACAAGCATGACACCCAGAGGCAGAGGCATGATGGGACTTGTAGTTTTGCAACAGCTGGAGGTCCGCTAATTGCATATGCCTGGTTTAGGTTTTTACCTGTCTGTACCCCCGTTATGGAGATGAACCCTCTCTATCACATTGAGAGTGAGTCAAAGATCATCCCAAATTTGAGTTGTCATCAGAACAGTTAAGATCTTCCCAGTAGGGTTGCCACATTTTCTTTGAGTCAAACCCGAACACTTTCGCAGAGCACAGCAATTTTTTTTTATAGAAAATACTATACATATATTTTGCTATTAAATAACATTTCTAATCATATGAAGTTAATAACAAGAGTCCCCCTTTACATCAGAGTCCATATAGATCCCCCTTTACGTTTGAACTCACAGAGTTCCCTTTCCCTGTAAGGGGGAACTCTGCAAACTCTGATATAAGGGAGAACTCTGGGGACTCGAACATAAGGGATGCTCTGAGAACCCTGATTTAAGGGGAACACAGAGAATTCTGATGTACAGAGAGGACTCTGATGTAAGAGGGGGGGGGACACTGTGGCATCTGTTGTAAAGGGGAACTCTGAGAACCCTGATTTACCTTAGTGTACTCGCTTCAGGAGAGAGAAGGGAGAGACTTCTGTCACAGAGAGGGATGGATGGTGAGCTCACTCACCCCTTGGCAGTCAGCACCTCTCATCCAAATGTATCTGAGGCTGCTGGACTTCAAATTTCCTGCCCCACATTCCTTTTCTGAGGCACAGCCAATGGTGATTGGAGTGTGGGCAGACACAGAGGTGTAGGGGTTGGATGGAAGAGATGCAGTTCAAGCCCTCTCTCCTCTCCCGTCTGCGTGTGTGTGTGTGTTTGGGGGGGGGGGGGGGGTTGTTAGTGCTGTCTTTGCACAGTGTGAAAGAAAGTATAACAGACACTCTCAGCTTAGACAACTGCAACCAGCAACCCTGCTGGGAAGTCATAGTCCAGTCTGAATAATGTGTCCGGGTTTCAGGCAGTCTAAAACCTGGACGCATGATTTCAAAACCCGAACTGTCCGGGTGAATCCTGGACAGGTGGCAACCCTACTTCCCAGGAGGACACTAGTTCTGGTGACAACCAGGGATTGCCTCTCTTTGAAGGGATTTCGTCTTATTTCCTGTTTTATCTATGAAGGGAAATCTCCCCAATGGGCAAAGAAAAAACACCTGACAACTTACTCCCCCCCCCCCCCCCCCCCAAAAAAAAAAAAAAAAAAGTTTTACCTTCAGTTCTACTCATTGAACTATGGACAACATTAACGGCTGACTCCCTTGTAGCTTGAAGCAGCTTTTTAAATGAAGAACACGTCTCCATCAAGTTCCCCCGGAGCTTCTGCCGGGATCACAACATTCATTTTTTAACGACTGTGGTTGAATAGAACATTCACTTTGTAAGTTTGATTGGCTTTGCCTCAACTTTTTTTTCCCCATCACAACATTTCACTCTTCGGTTTAACCGGTCGCGTAGCAACAGTACAAAAAGTCAAAGGAAGAGGGTGAGACTATTTTTAAGCAGGGTTGAAGTAAAAATCGCCCCGCGTTCCTCGCTGAGAATACGGCGTTAATGAGACTAGACAGAGAACAAAGCTTTTGGATAAAGTGCAATATCCAACTAACTTTCCTCGTGGAAATTTTACTTTTTAATGTTTCTCGTTTCTGCGTTTTTATAAAGCGTATTATTATTTCTCGCACAGCTGTCGCCATCCCTCTACAAAGAACTGGAACTCGCATTTTGATGTAAAACGCGTTCTTTGCATAAAAGCTTATTTTATTGCATTGTTCTTCATGGGTTTTCAAGGGTTGGGTTGTTCTCCTTCATCTCTGCAGGTAATATGGTTGATTATGTTATTTACTGACAGTCGCTTTTTATTTTATAAGCGCCCGACTAAAATGTGAACATACTGCCTCACTGTTATGCAGATTTCAGCTTCTTTTATTTGTTTTAACTCCTGCTGTTAGCAACTGTACAAAATTTAAAAGTAGAGATTTTTATTTTTTTTGGAATAAAGTTGATGTTTTCATGAATATTTAAGGCATCATCCACTCCCCGTGCGGTCCATTTATAAAATAGTTAGCATAGCCATTTACCCAGCGAATCCACTCCACTCATTCTGTGTGAATTGGGCAGAAACTACAAATATTCTTTTAGTAGGAACAATAGGGAGATAACACATTATGACCACTAGATGGAGCTGAGGAGCATAGGAAATGAATATGTCTTTGTAGCAATAGATACAATGTACAAATAAATCTAGAGAACACTAGGGAGGATTAGTAAATTCATTACATTTACAGTTTTATTTTTTGTTTATTATTAAATAGCATATAAATTATTATATATTTCTTAATATGGGGGCCTCAAGTACGGCACTCAACATCAACAGAGGGCCACACATTAAATTCAGTGTCAAAATTGAGTGTAATTTAGTGTCAGAGACAGCGAACACACAACCGGATATATAGTTAAAGACTAAGGTCATGATACAGGAGATGGTCAGAGACTGCAGACATGATAGAAGAGATGGTCAGAGACTGTAGACATGACACAAGGGATGGTCAGAGACTGCAGACATGATAATAATAGGGATGGTCAGAGACTGTAGACATGACAATAGGGATGGTCAGAGACTGTAGACATGACACAAGGGATGGTCAGAGACTGCAGACATGATAGAAGAGATGGTCAGAGACTGTAGACATGACACAAGGGATGGTCAGAGACTGCAGACATGATAATAATAGGGATGGTCAGAGACTGTAGACATGACAATAGGGATGGTCAGAGACTGTAGACATGACACAAGGGATGGTCAGAGACTGCAGACATGATAGAAGAGATGGTCAGAGACTGTAGACATGACACAAGGGATGGTCAGAGACTGCAGACATGATAATAATAGGGATGGTCAGAGACTGTAGACATGATAATAGGGATGGTCAGAGACTGTAGACATGACACAAGGGATGGTCAGAGACTGTAGACATGATAATAGGGATGGTCAGAGACTGCAGACATGATAATAGGGATGGTCAGAGACTGTAGACATGATAATAGGGATGGTCAGAGACTGTAGACATGATAAAAGAGACGGTCAGAGACTGCAGACTTGATAATAGGGATGGTCAGAGAGTGCAGACACATGATAATGACTGCAGAAAGGCCAGATTTGTGGAGTGCACGACTAATGCCGCGTACACACGACCGGACTTTCCGGCAGACTAGGTCCGACAGAATCAGTCCGTCTGACATTCCGATTGCGTGTGGGCTAATCCGATCGTTTTTCATTTAAAAAAATCTGACGGACCTATAAATATAAAACATTTTTCAAATCTGTCCGACGGACTCAATTCCTATCTGGAAATCCGTTCATCCGCGTGCTGGTCCGACGGACCAAATATGATGCAAGGGCAGCTACTATCTATTGAACTTCCTTTTTTAGTCCCGTCTTACATCATTCCTTTGAAAATGAACGGACTTTCGAACTGACTTAGTTCGATTGTGTGTGGGCAAGTCCTTTTGTTCGGAAGTCCGTCGGAACTCCGCCGAAAGTCCGTCAGGAAGACCGTCGGACCTAGTCTGCCGGAAAGTCCAGTCGTGTGTACGCAGCATAATAGTTGTCCTGTGGACAGATTCTCCCACCTGAGCTGTGGATCTCTGCAGCTCCTCCAGAGTTACCATGGGCCTCTTGGCTGCTTTTCTGATGAATGATCTCCTTTCCCGGCTGGTCAGTTTAGGTGGACGGCCATGCCTTGGTAGGTTTGCAGTTGTGCCATACTCTTTCCATTTTCGGATGATGGATTGAACAGAGCTCTGTGAGATGTTCAAAGCTTGGGATATTTTTTTTATAACCTAACCCTGCTTTAAACTTCTCCCTAACTTTATCCCTGACCTGTCTGGTGTGTTCCTTGGCCTTCATGATGCTGTTGGTTCACTAAGGTTCTTTAACAAACCTCTGAAGGCTTCACAGAACAGCTATGTTTATAGTGAGATTAAATTACACACAGATGGACTCTATTTACTAATTAGTTGACTTCTGAAGGTAATTGGTTCCACAAAATTTTAGTTAGGGGTATCAGAATAAAGGGGGGCTGAATACAAATGCCCCCCACACTTTTGACATGTTTATTTGTAAAAAAATGCAAAAAGCATTTATCATTTTCCTTCACTTCACAATTATGTGCCACTTTGTGTTGGTCTATAACATGAAATCCCAATAAAATACATTTACATTTTTAGTGGGGAAAGTGTGGAAAATTTGAAGGCGTATGAATACTTTTTCAAGGCAATGTAGCATACTTAGTTTTTCACAATTACTTTCAATCGTATTTCTAAATTCTGGTGGTTGAAATTCTCTGAAAATTGTCTAGCTTTTATGTACCATAAAAGAACCTTGGAATCCGCATCATTAAAATCTGCTACTGTTGGTGTATTCCTCTGTGCTGCATTGCATAGGCGGGATAGGCACAAGGCCTTTTTTTAAGCCTTATTGGGCTTTCAATTGGAAAAAAAGTCAATTTTCACAGAAATATAATTGATTGGCAGCTGCTATTTGCCAGATGTGCTGCAGAAGGTGAAGTCTCTGAGTTTCTTTACCTATAGTGAGCCTACCCAAGCTGACACAACAGATGGCCTCATATCTTTGCCATTAAGAATCATTTGCCCTGCGGTTAAATATCGTCTATCTGGAGTCACTGTGAAATACTGAGTCTTATCTTGCCATAGAGAGAGGAAAATGGCTGTCATTAGTATACAACAAAGCAGAACGATCTATTTTGTGATTTTCTAAATGTTATTAAGGTGAACCTGTGTAAGGGCAGATGGCGCAGGATGTCTGATATGACTTTTATTAGCACCATGGACCTCTTTTTCGTTGCTCTCCGATCTAAAGTAGAAAAATAGTCATTTGTTTTCATTTTGGATAGAATAAGGGAGGGTTAGAACCCTGACTTTCTCTGACTTTTTATCATGCATGTACATAACACATGTAGCGTCCTAACCCTTTGCGGAGCGGCCTTGACTTATTGGGCTTACCGGTTACCACCGCTTGGCTTGTTCTTCCACGTCTAGGGGTTCCCAGGGTTCATACCCAACAACTTGAATGCTGACACAAATAAAGTCCTTTTGAAAGGTTTTATTTTGCAGTGGTAACATCCAATAACACAGTCTCTCATGGGAACAGAGGGCACGGGTGAAGAACTCGGGCACCTTGAACTGCAGGTCTTGCAAAGTCTCTAATTCCACCCAGAGAGTAGCCACCCGCAGCTGGGTACTTCAAGGCTGAACAGATCTATAGCCAGAGATCATGGCAGTCAGCACATTGACTCAAAACTTGAAGCAATTCTATGAACGTGTACAAGTTGTAACTAAGGGTGAACAGGAACCTTTTTCCTCAGTACCTGGAACGTTCTCTGTCTCCTCAATGGTACTGGAAAAACGTGAATTCGTCAATGTCCTTCCCAACTCCGTAACCTGGCACTTCTCAGGATGCCAGCTTGTTGGCCCTTCTTCGAAGAGTCCTCCCCCGGTCACTTCCAGGAGCTGTGGTGCCTCTCCAAGCCGAGAGCACACCCGGACACCTTGAATCTTCCCTCAGTTACTGCGCCTCGGACCAGCAGGTTCCGAGACTCGGGAACAGACGGATCCCTACCCCAGACCAGGCGGGTCTATTAGGGGCATCTAACAGGAACATGTTTCGGGATATCGAACATCCCGTGACCGGGACCCCTCACGTGGCTACCCCGGTCCTGAAACCAGAACAGACCACACGGGTCTCACGAACTCCTCTCCCTCACCACACCTCTTAAGTACCCCTTCCCAGACTCCCCAGTGGGCCCCGGCACTCCCACTGATTGGTTCCGAGAAGGCTGATACCCAAAACATCCAACCAGGCCTGGTTCTGGCCTGTCATGTGCACCTCACTGTTCACATGACCAGTCAGAACTTCCAACAGGGCCCAGCCAGACTGATGTTAAGGCCAACCTATCTAATTAACCCTCAGAACCCCTACTGTCCTGAGGCAAAAACTAAATTTACATGCATATGACATTTTATCCAAAATGTCATCCGCTACACACATATCATTTTTTTTTAGCCAAATAAAAAAGAGGTTATACTTGCCTGCTCTGTGCAACGATACTAAACAGATGTCCCTTACCTCCTCTACTGGAAGTCCTCTGCCGGAGTTGTTACCTTCTCCCTGTTCTTGGTGCCTCCTTAGTACCTGGCTTGGTGCAGATATGCTCCCAAGCTAGGTTGTGTGCATCCATAGACACACACAACACCGGTAAACCGTGTCCTGCTCCCTCCTCAAAGGAGTTGCTGACAGCAGGAGAATCCTATGGCTCCCACTGCCTCCAGTGTCTCCTGGGCCATAACACACCACAGTGCATTGTGGTGCCTAACATGCCCGATAATACATCACAATGTAAATGGGACAAAAATAAGTTCCTGTTAAAGAGCAACTAAACCCCCCCCCCCCCCCCCTCCACTCAAATTTATCCCCCTCTTACATTTTTTGTTGAGGTGTGCATGAAAAAATATATTCATATGCCCAGCAATTCAGCAGTGTTCTGTAGGGATCCGTCATGCCACCATCTTCTCTGATGTCTTCAAAGAGTTGATTGTTCCATGTTCTTGCATCCAGCCCCTTGATACTTTTACAGTAAATCGCTGATTTCACTGTGTGTGACCTTATTGACTCCTTATTTTATGAATGCTTTGCCTAGGCACTGTGGGGATGATCTAGGTAGGGGGCGCACTTCAAATCCTCCTAAAAGATTATCCCCCTTACAGATAGCTAAAAAGATACTAGTGCACAGTGGTTAGTCATCTGAGAGACACAGGTTACGCATTGCTCAAGGAACCCCAGACAACCTCTGGAGGAACCTAAGGGCTCCTTGATAGCATTTCACTGTGTGATTGCCTCCACCTAGGTACTGTGGGGAGGATCTAGGTAGGGGCGCACTTCAAATCCTCCATGTGCCGCTATGAAGAATTAGAAACTACATTTCCCATAGTACCATGGAAATTCCTGACATATAGGTGAGTGGGTGGTGCTCAGGGCTGATGCTAGATCAGCCTTTCTCAAACGTTTTTTTTTAACATAAAGGAACCTTTGCAATAACTTTCCAGGCTCAGAGAAACCCTATTAATAATTATTATATCAAAAGTTCAGAGTACATTAGTGTGATGGTCAGTGGGAAGAATGTTCCTTACACTTGTGGTCATTGGGAAGAATTACCTCCTTACAGATAACTAAAAAAGATCAATGGTATCAGTGTGAACTTATCTGAGAGGCACAGGTTGAGCACTTCTCAAGAATCCCTTGGCAACCTCTGGAGCAGGCTTTCTCAACCTTTTAACCCTATAGGAACCCCAACAATTATTTTCAGGTCTCAAGGAACCCTTACTAAAACAAATTTATCAGGGGTCAATAGGAACAATGCTCCAGATACTGGTGAGCAATAGGAATAATGCCCCCCTTAAAGTGGTGCTCAGATTGCCACCCTTGAAGACAGCTAAAAAGATATTTGGTGTCATGCTGCTGGCTTTGCTAAGTGATGCTGAACCTTGAACTCTGTAGGCACCATCAAAAAGGTGGTTCATCAGCCACAGCTCAAGGAACCCCTAGCAACCTCTGGAGGAACCCCAGGGTTCCACAGAACCCTGGTTGAGAATGGCTGCTCTGGAGGAACCCTAGGGTTTTATGGAACCCTGGTTGATAAAGGCTGTGCTAGATTGTAAACTATGGGTGGGTTGTGACCAGGTGGTGTGGAGATCAAATCTGCCCTCAGAAGGAACCACATCATCGGTTCCATAAACTGCAATGTTGAGGTAGTACAACCAGGAGCTATTTTCCATAGAGAGAAAACAACCGTCCCCAGTTGTAGTAACAGGAACAAGCAGTAAAGAGGGATAAGATGCATGCTTAAATTAGGGGCGAAGAATCTAAGAATGCATTTCAAGAACAAATGGATAGCATTTTGGAAGGAAGCACCTTTATAATGGTGTTTATTCACATCAGTCCCTACCCTCAAGCTGTTTAAGGTTCCTATCGCAAACTAGAGCCAATTTGTTAATGAACCAGTTAAATTACCAGTACGTCTTTAGAATGGAGGAGGAAACCAGACTACCTAAAGAAACTCGCACAAGGACAGGGAGAACGTGCAAACTCCACGAACATAGTGTCCTGACTGACATTCAAACCCGGGGAGCCCCGATGCTGCAAGGCTAATCACAAATTAATTTCCTCCTGGCTGTAGTTCAACATTAAAAATAAAAGTCAATGGTGGCAGCTCTCAGGTTTATTTCATAAAAAGTTCCCTTTATATCTTTTTAAATCTACGGCGTGCATACTGAAGAGGTGCTAGATGTGCAAATAGAGGAATTATTCTATTTGATGAATACTTAGGTGTTCTTTGAGGTATAAGGATTCTTTTTGCTTTTAAATATAAAAGATCCTCCTAAGTTCTTTGAAATGTTTAATGTATTTCTCATTATAGAAGCTTTCTCATAACTTTCTCTAAATTTACTTGAAATGGGGAAAAATTAATATTTAAATAATGAATATATGCTGTTTTCATAATAAAATCAATTTATACTGGAGCGTCTTTGTGGTGTAGATACAATGAATGATGTATAATATCGCTATGTGGCCGCTAGCAAAGGCAAAAGTTTTGTTTGATTAGCAACACCAGTCCAAAAAAAAATAAGGTTAGTTAGCTGACTGTTTATCTCTACCAAGAAGCCATTATTAAAAGTGCCCTAAAATTGAATTAAATATTATACCCTGAGAAATACAGGATCTGTTTTGTTCTTGGGTGCCAAAAAATGGGTGTCAGGATGGTCACGAAAATTCTTGCAAAGTTGAAGGGGTCTGTATTGGTTTTGGACAGAAAAGTTGAGATGGGTCGAACTAGGGGTGGGCCAACATCCCAAATGGTAATAGGAAAAAGAAGGGTTCTTCCTTACAGGACTTTTAAGGCCCTGGTGATAAAGTCACCATGGATACTACATAATCATAGTAAAAAGTGAAAAAATAGAAGAATATAGAATGGTCAGATGGTGTGTGTCCTCACACTGCTCGTCCAGGGCATGCTATATGCCAACTAATCTCTTGATGCTAAGCCGTACATAATACAATCTCCCTACCGCATATCCACCTTGCTGGTTGTGTTCTCTATACCCAGTGTTGCTGGGCCTCTGTGGTTAGATCTGTGGGTGTGGTGAGTTGGCTTTGGATCTTGAGCGATCCCTGGATGCATTTTGCTGCTTTTAAACTGTTGTGGATGATATATTGCTTTCTATTTGTCAACATTGTGACTACTTTTCATCTTTTAAAACACCCCTGAAGAAAGAAGAAATTCTGAAACGCGTTGGGTGTGGTTCAAGGATTCCATTTCTCCATCACGGTGGTCTGGAACCCTTTAGTATTATACAGCCGTGTTGTGTCGTTTTGACGTGCATTTGCACAGCCACGTATTGTTTACATGTATTTCAATAATATTTTTTATGCTTGTATAATTGTCAGAAACCATGAAATCAGGATGAGACAGAAGTACATTTAAATAACACTTGTTTAATAGTAAAAGTAAAAAGAACAAACGTAGTCAAAACATAGCCAAAGTTCAGTAACCGGAATGGGTAATCAGCCAAGCCAGAAGTCAGGGATCAATGTAGTGGAACAGCAAGCAGGATCTGGAGCCAGAAGGGATGCCAGCAAAGCAAGTCTTGAACAGGATCGCAGGAGATTTGGTCAACATCACAGAGTTTCTGTGATGTTGACCAAGGCGAAGGCAGAGCTCCTCTGGACTGGACGGCTTAAGTAGGCAGGACTGACGAGCACTAACTGTGGAGTGATAGGAGCTGGCAATTAGCCGACAGCTGAGTGCCCAGCTCAGAGAAGGAAGTGCTGAGCCCAGTCCTGACAATAATAAAATCATATGTTTCTAAATTCTTATATTTTTCTACTTTTTACTATGATTATGTAGTATCCATGGTGACTGTACTTGCAATCCCCAGGGCCTTAAAAGTCTCATAAGGGAGAACCCTTCTTTTTCCTGTATTGGTTTTGGGGTCCACATACAGTATCTTTATCAGTCCTTGAGATGCAGAAAAAGGTCAAACATGCACTATGGTTTTGTGGCTTCCTCTCCACTGAACATTGCCAGATCTGCATGACTACACTCAGGAAACTGGGACCAGGCTGTGTATGCTATAGGCTCTGTTCACATCTCCGCGTTCCGAACCTTGGGCGCCCACGATTTGCAATAGCAATTCGCGGGACACCCGTGCGTTGCCAGTAAATTTCAATAACACCCCAAACGCGGTGCTATTTTCCCACAATTCTTTGGGCGACAAACACGGTAAAAACACGTGGACAGCATCACGGAACGCTTGTCACCGCCAAAGGAGTGCATGCAATTATTGTGGGCAACGGCATCCCTCGATTCTATTTGAGCGTTTTTACAGAGATTGTCACCCCCATATGCCAAGATGTAAATGGAGCCTTAAGTGAGATTTGTTTACAGTGAAATAAAGTTCACCCAGACACCAGCACAGATGGGAAGGAGGGAACCAAAACTGGGGTCAGATACATGGGGAGCAGGAAAAAGGCAACAGGGTACAGGATGTAGGGCAGGAGTAAGATCAGAACTATGACAAAAAGAGTCAGGCAGCAGCAGCAGAACACTGGAGCAAGAGGCCTAAATACCCTTCAATCAGCCAACATCAGATGGAAACTGATTACAGGCGGTCCCCGTGTTACAATCAAGATAGGGTCTGTAGGAATTTGTAAGTCATTTGTAAGTCAGAACATGTACATTTTTAAAGTGTAACATTTGTTTTGCTGTCTTTGCCACTGTTCAGAAGATTTCACCTCACTTTCTGTCCCTGTGACAATTGGATTTTGAAAATTTTGGGTTGTTGTGGAAACAAGGATTGGTGATAAAGCTTCAGTGGAGACACCTTTTTCCCATGATAACTCTTATGGCACGTACACACGACCAGACTTTCCATCAGAATAGACTCTGACGGTCTTTCTGACGGAGTTTCCAAATGGACTTGCCACACACGATCACACCAAAGTCTGTTAGTTTCGAACGTGATGACGTAAGACAAGGCTAGAAAAGGAAGTTCAATAGCCAGTAGCCAATAGCTGCCCTTGTGTCGTATTTGGTCCGTCGGACTAGCATACAGACGAATGGTTTTCCCGATAGGAATTGATTCCGTCTGAAAGATTCAAAACATAATCTATTTCTAGGTCCGTCAAACTTTTTGAAAAAAAAGGCTGCTGAAGCCCACACGTGATCGGAATATCTGATGAAATGTTTATTTCAGACCTTTTCTGCCGGAAAGTCCGGTCGTGTGTACGCGGCATTACAGGAGTGAATTTCCCTTCCTAAGGGTAGGTTACCTCTCACTTTCTGTTGTCTCCCTCTGTAAGTAAGAGTCGTTTGTAAGTCGGATGTTTGTAACTCGGGTATCTGTACTGGGATCTGCTGGGAGAAACCTGCTGGTGGACACCGGAACTACGACTTTCTGCCCAGGGAACCACAGTGCCACCAGAAGGTGATCCAAGTCCTGACAAAATGTCTCTTTAGCGAGGTGGTCAGTGTAATGATCCCATACATTGGTGACCATTGTGAGAAGAACCAACTTACATTACATTGTTGATCAATGGGAAGGCTAACCCTTTACAGAGAGCTAAAAACGTAATTAATGTCAGTGGTTTCTGAGAGACAGAAATTGTCTTTTGCTTAAGGAACCCTAAGGTTTTACAGAACAGTGGTTGAGAAAGACTGCTCCAAGTAATCAAAAATGGATTAAGGCAAGGCTTCCCCTGCTTCCACAGAGATGTAACGCTTCATTCAGTAGTGGTGCTGTGCATATACTGTATAATATATAATCTGTAGCATCAACAGAAATAAGCCATGTTCTGGAGATGCTGGGGTGCCGGTGTTGTGCCATATAGTGTCCGGCCATCATATAGTGTCCGCGCCAAAGCTTCGGAAAATCTCTGAAGCTGAACGGCGCCTGCGCCAGGAGTGGAGGTGGTAGCCCCACCATCCAAGCGGACATAAGGTTGTGAATATTAGAGGGCCCCTCGCGGGCGAGCTTCGCTCGCCACACTTCGGGCTCGGCCTCGCTGTGCTCGGGTCTTTTATATTCCTAATCTATGTCCACTTGGATAGTGGGGATAGAACCTGGACTCACGGCACAGGCGCCGTTCATCCTCGGCAATTTTCGGAATCTGTGTTGCTGTGTACTGAGCATGCGCAGTACGCAGCGGACACTTTTGGATGGAGGACCTTATATGATAAGACACCGGAATCCATTCAACTCCAATCCATTATCTCACCAGATAGAAGTACTGGACCCACATACATTTTGCTATGCAAGGTTTATCTGACAGATAAGTGGTTTGAAATCCTGCTGTTAATTCAAAGTTATTTGCATACCATTACCAAAAGCCTTAATTACCCAATAATAAAATTGACTCATGGGTGAATTTGTTGGGTGGGTGTTGGAGTGGAAGTTAAGTACATGCTCCTAATGGTCGTTACAGTAAACAAAACGTTTTACATTTATTTAGCAACGTACAGGTTCTCTTTACATGTTGTTGGTGACGATATATTACATTTCAAAGGAACGCATTACTAAAATTACTGGAAGATATTTTCTTTGTATAGGTCTCCAAAGAGAACATTGGCATGGAGCTTCCAGTAGCTGCTTACTGACCTGAGACAATAAAATGCCGCTCATGGCCAGTACAGCCCCGAAGAGATGCAGTTGGATGGAATGGAGGACAAGTAGCCTGCTTCCTCCCTTAAAGCTCCTATGGTGTCAGAAATGTTCATACATCAAGCCAGTGTGGTGCGAGGCTGTGCATGCCGGCAGCTTGATTATTAGTGGATAGTAGTGATGGACGAACTTCCGACGGGACGTTTCGCGAACGCGAAACGCGAACGGACACAAACGTTCGCGAAAACGACCGTTCGCCGCGGGCTCCATTGACTTCAATGGGAGGCGAATTTCGCAAACCTTTAGGTCGAATTTGCGGCCACGGGGTAATTATTAGGGGGTAGCACGTAGTCCCACCACCTGGACAATAGCATAATACATGTATGAGGTGAATTTGGGATCGATAACTACAAGCATTTTTTTTTTATTTGGGAAATTGTTCTGACAATTCAGGACTATGGAGCTAATGAAGGCAATGGAGGAGAGGGAAGGTCAGGGACCAGGGTAGGCAAACAAGAGGGTGCAGGAGATACAGAGCACTGACAGCAGCACCGTAATACAGAGCACTGACATCAGCACCGTGACATACAGCGCTGACAGCAGCTCCGTGACATACAGCGCTGACAGCAGCTCCGTGACATACAGCGCTGACAGCAGCTCCGTGACATACAGCGCTGACAGCAGCTCCGTGACATACAGCGCTGACAGCAGCTCCGTGACATACAGCGCTGACAGCAGCACCGTGACATACAGCGCTGACAGCAGCTCCGTGACATACAGCGCTGACAGCAGCTCCGTGACATACAGCGCTGACAGCAGCTCCGTGACATACAGCACTGACAGCAGCTCCGTGACATACAGCGCTGACAGCAGCTCCGTGACATACAGCGCTGACAGCAGCACCGTGACATACAGCGCTGACAGCAGCTCCGTGACATACAGCGCTGACAGCAGCTCCGTGACATACAGCGCTGACAGCAGCTCCGTGACATACAGCGCTGACAGCAGCTCCGTGACATACAGCGCTGACAGCAGCTCCGTGACATACAGCGCTGACAGCAGCTCCGTGACATACAGCGCTGACAGCAGCTCCGTGACATACAGCGCTGACAGCAGCTCCGTGACATACAGCGCTGACAGCAGCTCCGTGACATACAGCGCTGACAGCAGCTCCGTGACATACAGCGCTGACAGCAGCACCGTAAGCAGCCCCAGGAGGAAGTCAGCACAGCACAGGGATGGTGTGATCCCCTCATAATAAGAACCCCCAGGAGGAAGTCAGCACAGCACAGGGATGGTGGGAGCCCCTCATAATAAGAACACCCAGGAGGAAGTCAGCACAGCACAGGGATGGTGGGAACCCCTCATAATAAGCAGCCCCAGTAGAAATATGACACCGCTCAACCTCTTCAAAGAGGAGGGTAGGGGCATATAGTACGGTGTGCTTTTTTGGGTCAGGGAAGTGAGCCAAATGAATTAAGAAGGTCTGTGTGCTTGATTCCAAAAATTGTTTATAGACATATACATGGTCTACTGATCACATGTGTTGAATTCCTCCGAGATCCATGCCTCATTCATTTTTAGAAATGTGAGGTAGTTAACACTGTGGTGAGCTAGGCGAGTACGCTTATCGGTCACAATCCCCCCTGCTGCGCTGAACGTCCTTTCGGACAGGACACTGGATGAGGGGCAAGCCAACAGTTCGATTGCAAATTGGGCAAGCTCTGGCCAGAGGTCAAGCCTGCCCACCCAGTAGTCTAGGGGTTCATCACTCCTCAGAGCGTCCACATCGGCCGTTAACCCAATGTAGTCGGACACCTGACGGTCTAGGCGTTCCCTGATGCTGGATCCGGATGACACCTGTCGATGGGTCGGCTGAAAGAATGACCTCATATCCGAAGTCACCAACACATCTTCAAACCGGCCTCTTCTTGCAGGCGCTGTTGGATTGGTACCCGCAAATCCTTCTCTGGGAGTGGGAATTGCTCCTCTGCCAGCGCACGCAAAAGCAGAATGCAGCATTTCTCGAAGCAAGGCCTGGAAGTGCTGCATTCTGACAGCCCTCTGCGACGGCGGTAACATTTCCGCCATTTTGTGTTTGTACCGGGGGTCTAAGTACGTTGCCACCCAGTACTGGTCCTTGACCCTCATGCTTTTTATACGGGGGTCCCTATTAAAACACTGGAGCATGAAGGCCCCCATTTGCACTAAAGTGGAAGCGGTGTGGTGGCCTGGCTCCTGCTCATCATCCAGGATAATGTCGTCCTCTTCATTCTCCTCTCCCCATCCTCGCACAACAGGGATCCCAGAAAGGTTTAAAGCATGCTCTTCTTGCTCCTGCTCATCCGCCCCGGCACCATCCTCCTCTGACTCCTCATCAGACTCCTGTTGTTGACTTGTCTCAGATAGAGTAGCCCCCCCTGGGAATTCATCCAGCATTGCGACTTCCTCATCTTCCCGCTCCTGCTCCTCCACAGCCTGATCAATGACACGACGCAATGCACGCTCCAGAAAGAAGGCATAAGGTACCATGTCACTGATGGCGCCATGGCTGCGACTGACCAGTTTGGTGATCTCCTCAAATGGCCGCAGAAGTCTGCATGTGTCGCGCATGAGCAGCCACTGGCGCGGTGAAAAAAAACCCAGCTCCCCAGAACCGTTTCTTTCGCAGAGTTCATACAGGTAGACGTTAACTGCACGTTTCTGCTGGAGCAGCCTATCAAGCATATAGAAGGTTGAGTTCCATCGCGTCGGGCAATCGCAAATAAGACGTCTGACCGGCAGATGGTGTCGCCGCTGAATGTCAGCAAGGCGAGCCATGGCCGTGTAAGATCTTCTGAAATGGGCCGAGATTTTCCTTGCCTGCCGCAAGATGTCCTGGACCCCAGGGTATTTGACAAGGAATCGCTGCACGACCAAGTTTAAGACGTGTGCCATGCACGGCACGTGCGTGATTTTGCCCTGTTTCAATGCGCTAAGCAGATTGGCACCGTTGTCACACACCACTTTACCAACTGTCAAATTGAGCGGTGTTAGCCACTCATCTGCCTGTGAACGCAAAGCTGAAAGGAGTGCCGGGCCAGTGTGGCTCTTTGCTTCCAGGCACAACAGACGCAGCACGGCATGGCAACGTCTCACCTGGCATGTGGAATAGGTTCTGGGGAGCTTGGGCGGTGCAGTGGAAGAGACGCTAGCAGCGGAAAAGGAGGAGGCAGCTGAGGAGGAGAGGGAGGAGGATGGAGTAGGAGGAGGAGAAGAAGAGTCAGGCCTGCATGCAATCCGTGGCGGTAAAACCAAATCTACACGGGTGCCACGGGTTACATGCTTGACGGCCGTCAGAAGGTTCACCCAGTGGGCAGTAAAACTGATATACCTTCCCTGCCCGTGTTTGCTAGACCACGTGTCTGTGGTCAGATGTATCTTGGCACCGACACTGTGTGCCAGAGATACATTCACTTGCCGCTGAACATGGCCATATAGCTCTGGGATGCCCTTCTCTGAGAAATACTTCCTTCCTGGGACCTTCCATTGTGGTGTTCCAATGGCCACAAATTTGCGAAAGGCCTCCGAGTCCACCAGTTTATATGGCAGTAGTTGGCGGGCTATGAGTTCTGACAAGCCAGCCGCCAACCGTTGGGCAAGAGGGTTATCCGGCGTCATCATTTTTTTACGCTCAAACATTAGGCCCACGGAAGCCTGCCTTTTTGCAGAAAAATGTGAGCTTGGCGTGATGGAAGGTGGAGTGGAGGACAATTGTGAGGAGAGAGGAGAAGGAGAAGTAGAAGACGAGGCTGGACGGTGAGAGCCTGCAGTGTGGCTTTGTGTGTTCCGTTGCTCCCACTGGGCTCGGTGATGGCTGCTCATGTGCCTTCTTAAGGCGGTCGTCCCTAGGTGAGTATTGGGCTTACCGCGACTAACGCGTTGACTGCAAAGATTGCAGATGGCAACGCTATTGTCAGCAGCGGACACGTTAAAAAAAGCCCACACTGCGGAGCCATGTGCCGGTGTCCTGGGAGCGCCAGATGTGACCGTACATGGTCGATGACTCGCTCCTGATACATTTGCAGTCTGCTTTGTCCCTGCTGTGCAATGTAAGTCATTGCTGCTTCTCCTCCCTATCTGCTGGTCCATATCTCCCTCTGAACTCCCCTCCTCTTCCTCTCTTGTGGGCACCCACGTGACATCACTAGACACGTCATCATCAACGTCACCTTCCCCACCGCTATAAGTAGAGTAGGCAGCAACACCGGGGACCAACCTCCTCCTTGGGCTGATCTGGGTACTGGCGTCAGACTGCTGAGTAGCGCTTGTTGCTACCTCCTCTTCCTGATCCAATACCAAGAGTGGCTGCGCATCAGAAATGTCCTCTTGATATGGATCGGAAAATAATTCCAGTGACTCAAGCGGAAGGTATGTGGTGGTGGTGGTGGTGGTCGTGTTGTTGGTGGTAGTGTCTTTGGGGGTGCACATAGCAGAGAGTGAAGAAGAGGGTGCAGATCGAGAGGATGAGGAGGGTGCAGAAGAGTAAGGCTGAGCGAGCCACTCAACCAAGTCTGGTGCATCCTTTAAAGTAATTGAACGCACCTTCTGCAACTTCCCACTTTGGCTCAAGCCTGTTGCTCCTGCCCTACCCCTACCACCCCTGCGGAAGGGCCTGCCTCTTCCTCTGCATGTCATTTTTTAAATGACCCTGTGACAAAACTCTTAGTCCCTATACCGCTGAAGGACTGCTGCAGTATAGGTGAGCGGTCAGCAGTGGTGCACGTCAACCCTATCTATTGTGGACCTATAGCGGTCCTTACAGAACAGCAGACTGTACCGCACTCAAGCCTATGTACCGTAGCACCCTATACCAAGTTACCAGTCCTTATAAGAACTTTTGTGGACCAAGCAGGTTGTGTATTAGTGTTTAGCAGACTGTACGTCAGTCCCTATACCGCTGAAGGACTGCTGCAGTATAGGGCAGCGGTCAGCAGTGGTGCACGTCAACCCTATCTATTGTGGACCGATAGCGGTCCTTACAGAACAGCAGACTGTACCGCACTCAAGCCTATGTACCGTAGCACCCTATACCAAGTTACCAGTCCTTATAAGAACTTTTGTGGACCAAGCAGGTTGTGTATTAGTGTTTAGCAGACTGTACGTCAGTCCCTATACCGCTGAAGGACTGCTGCAGTATAGGGCAGCGGTCAGCAGTGGTGCACGTCAACCCTATCTATTGTGGACCGATAGCGGTCCTTACAGAACAGCAGACTGTACCGCACTCAAGCCTATGTACCGTAGCACCCTATACCAAGTTACCAGTCCTTATAAGAACTTTTGTGGAACAAGCAGGTTGTGTGTTAGTGATTAGCAGACTGTACGTCAGTCCCTATACCGCTGAAGGACTGCTGCAGTATAGGTGAGCGGTCAGCAGTGGTGCACGTCAACCCTATCTATTGTGGACCGATAGCGGTCCTTACAGAACAGCAGACTGTACCGCACTCAAGCCTATGTACCGTAGCACCCTATACCAAGTTACCAGTCCTTATAAGAACTTTTGTGGAACAAGCAGGTTGTGTGTTAGTGATTAGCAGACTGTACGTCAGTCCCTATACCGCTGAAGGACTGCTGCAGTATAGGTGAGCGGTCAGCAGTGGTGCACGTCAACCCTATCTATTGTGGACCGATAGCGGTCCTTACAGAACAGCAGACTGTACCGCACTCAAGCCTATGTACCGTAGCACCCTATACCAAGTTACCAGTCCTTATAAGAACTTTTGTGGACCAAGCAGGTTGTGTATTAGTGTTTAGCAGACTGTACGTCAGTCCCTATACCGCTGAAGGACTGCTGCAGTATAGGGCAGCGGTCAGCAGTGGTGCACGTCAACCCTATCTATTGTGGACCGATAGCGGTCCTTACAGAACAGCAGACTGTACCGCACTCAAGCCTATGTACCGTAGCACCCTATACCAAGTTACCAGTCCTTATAAGAACTTTTGTGGAACAAGCAGGTTGTGTGTTAGTGATTAGCAGACTGTACGTCAGTCCCTATACCGCTGAAGGACTGCTGCAGTATAGGGCAGCGGTCAGCAGTGGTGCACGTCAACCCTATCTATTGTGGACCGATAGCGGTCCTTACAGAACAGCAGACTGTACCGCACTCAAGCCTATGTACCGTAGCACCCTATACCAAGTTACCAGTCCTTATAAGAACTTTTGTGGAACAAGCAGGTTGTGTGTTAGTGATTAGCAGACTGTACGTCAGTCCCTATACCGCTGAAGGACTGCTGCAGTATAGGTGAGCGGTCAGCAGTGGTGCACGTCAACCCTATCTATTGTGGACCGATAGCGGTCCTTACAGAACAGCAGACTGTACCGCACTCAAGCCTATGTACCGTAGCACCCTATACCAAGTTACCAGTCCTTATAAGAACTTTTGTGGACCAAGCAGGTTGTGTATTAGTGTTTAGCAGACTGTACGTCAGTCCCTATACCGCTGAAGGACTGCTGCAGTATAGGGCAGCGGTCAGCAGTGGTGCACGTCAACCCTATCTATTGTGGACCGATAGCGGTCCTTACAGAACAGCAGACTGTACCGCACTCAAGCCTATGTACCGTAGCACCCTATACCAAGTTACCAGTCCTTATAAGAACTTTTGTGGACCAAGCAGGTTGTGTATTAGTGTTTAGCAGACTGTACGTCAGTCCCTATACCGCTGAAGGACTGCTGCAGTATAGGGCAGCGGTCAGCAGTGGTGCACGTCAACCCTATCTATTGTGGACCGATAGCGGTCCTTACAGAACAGCAGACTGTACCGCACTCAAGCCTATGTACCGTAGCACCCTATACCAAGTTACCAGTCCTTATAAGAACTTTTGTGGACCAAGCAGGTTGTGTATTAGTGTTTAGCAGACTGTACGTCAGTCCCTATACCGCTGAAGGACTGCTGCAGTATAGGGCAGCGGTCAGCAGTGGTGCACGTCAACCCTATCTATTGTGGACCGATAGCGGTCCTTACAGAACAGCAGACTGTACCGCACTCAAGCCTATGTACCGTAGCACCCTATACCAAGTTACCAGTCCTTATAAGAACTTTTGTGGAACAAGCAGGTTGTGTGTTAGTGATTAGCAGACTGTACGTCAGTCCCTATACCGCTGAAGGACTGCTGCAGTATAGGTGAGCGGTCAGCAGTGGTGCACGTCAACCCTATCTATTGTGGACCGATAGCGGTCCTTACAGAACAGCAGACTGTACCGCACTCAAGCCTATGTACCGTAGCACCCTATACCAAGTTACCAGTCCTTATAAGAACTTTTGTGGACCAAGCAGGTTGTGTATTAGTGTTTAGCAGACTGTACGTCAGTCCCTATACCGCTGAAGGACTGCTGCAGTATAGGGCAGCGGTCAGCAGTGGTGCACGTCAACCCTATCTATTGTGGACCGATAGCGGTCCTTACAGAACAGCAGACTGTACCGCACTCAAGCCTATGTACCGTAGCACCCTATACCAAGTTACCAGTCCTTATAAGAACTTTTGTGGACCAAGCAGGTTGTGTGTTAGTGTTTAGCAGACTGTACGTCAGTCCCTATACCGCTGAAGGACTGCTGCAGTATAGGGCAGCGGTCAGCAGTGGTGCACGTCAACCCTATCTATTGTGGACCGATAGCGGTCCTTACAGAACAGCAGACTGTACCGCACTCAAGCCTATGTACCGTAGCACCCTATACCAAGTTACCAGTCCTTATAAGAACTTTTGTGGAACAAGCAGGTTGTGTGTTAGTGATTAGCAGACTGTACGTCAGTCCCTATACCGCTGAAGGACTGCTGCAGTATAGGTGAGCGGTCAGCAGTGGTGCACGTCAACCCTATCTATTGTGGACCGATAGCGGTCCTTACAGAACAGCAGACTGTACCGCACTCAAGCCTATGTACCGTAGCACCCTATACCAAGTTACCAGTCCTTATAAGAACTTTTGTGGACCAAGCAGGTTGTGTATTAGTGTTTAGCAGACTGTACGTCAGTCCCTATACCGCTGAAGGACTGCTGCAGTATAGGGCAGCGGTCAGCAGTGGTGCACGTCAACCCTATCTATTGTGGACCGATAGCGGTCCTTACAGAACAGCAGACTGTACCGCACTCAAGCCTATGTACCGTAGCACCCTATACCAAGTTACCAGTCCTTATAAGAACTTTTGTGGACCAAGCAGGTTGTGTATTAGTGTTTAGCAGACTGTACGTCAGTCCCTATACCGCTGAAGGACTGCTGCAGTATAGGGCAGCGGTCAGCAGTGGTGCACGTCAACCCTATCTATTGTGGACCGATAGCGGTCCTTACAGAACAGCAGACTGTACCGCACTCAAGCCTATGTACCGTAGCACCCTATACCAAGTTACCAGTCCTTATAAGAACTTTTGTGGAACAAGCAGGTTGTGTGTTAGTGATTAGCAGACTGTACGTCAGTCCCTATACCGCTGAAGGACTGCTGCAGTATAGGGCAGCGGTCAGCAGTGGTGCACGTCAACCCTATCTATTGTGGACCGATAGCGGTCCTTACAGAACAGCAGACTGTACCGCACTCAAGCCTATGTACCGTAGCACCCTATACCAAGTTACCAGTCCTTATAAGAACTTTTGTGGAACAAGTGAGTTGTGAATGTTTAGCAGACTGCAGCAGAAGGGCAGCAGTCAAGTATAATATCCTTTCTATATTTGGAAGAAAGAATATTATACATGTACAAGCCTATTACTGTACCACTGATACCAGTCCTGAAAAGAACCTTTGTGGAACTAATAATAACAGCAAGTCTTTAAAATTACCCTCACTGCCTGACAACACTGCTTCCTTCCTGTCCCTATACAAATTGGCAAAAAAAGAGAACGATTAGTGGTTACTGGAACAGCTCTTTTGTGGACCTTGATAGTAACAGCTAATGATGATGATGATGATGATGATGATGAAAGACTAATCTGGCTGTCCCTGTAGCATACACCGTCCTTTCCCTTTCTCTAAACTAACAAAAGACACTCAGGCTGCTGCAAGAATCAGCAGCACAGCAAACCTATCAACACCTAACACCTATACCAGTCCTGAAAAGAACTTTTGTGTACCAAATAGCTAGTGGTTTATCTCTCCCTACTCCACACAGGAACCTGTCCCTATCTTAACAGAAGAAAGAATGTAAAATGGCCACCGGATCGGGTGTATTTATAGGTTAGGGGGAATGTACAAGTGTCCATGTGCTGTCATGTCTCAATTGGCTGTCCTGTATCACATGATAAACGTGTCACCAAAGGTTAAAGTTCTTGTATACATTAAACACGTAAGTCCGCCGCGGCGAACGACGGAAAAAGGCGTTCGAACGTGCGGACCGCGAATGTCGGAAATTCGCCGCGAAACGACCGCCGGGCGAACCGTTCGGCCATCACTAGTGGATAGAAGTCAGACTGCAATGGCTACTCTAGCCACACAAATACTTTGAAGAAGTAAAGCACATTTCCAATTTTGTAGTCACATTGTAGAAACTCCCCAGTGTAGGTTATGTGTTCCCATTCACACGGCATACCTAAAATTATTTCTTACCTGTCTAAAATGTTTCTTACCTGTCTAGTTTCTTTGGAGCAATTTTTATTTATGGGTCTTCAAGCCATTCTGGATAAAGTGGGGACACATAGTTACATAATTTATCTGGTAGAAGAGAAAAAAAACAGAAGTCCATCCAGGCCAACCAACAGAGAAAAAAAATTCCCCAACACACACAAATAGATGGAAAACATTATAGTATCCTATTGCCCTCAATTGATCCTTGAGAAGCCTTGAAGCTTTGAGATTAGACATGTGCAATTCATTTAGTTCCAAATTTGTTTTTTAACAAATTTAGACATATTCGTTAATTCGGAAATATCCGAATTTCCACATTTTTCAGAATATTCGGAAATTCGATCATTCAGGATTTTGGAAATTCAAAATTCGAAAATTCAAAATTCGGAAATTCAGAGATTTGGAATTTGGAAATTCGAAAATCTGAAAATTCATAATTTTGGAAAAATTTGAAATCCAAAGATTTGGAAATTCAGAGATTCAGAAATTCGAAAATCCAAAAATTTCGGAAATTCGAAAATTCGGAAATCCAAAAATAAGAATGAAAATCTGGAAATTCTAAAGTACGAAAATCTGAAAATAAGAGCAAAAATCAGAAAATCCAAAAACCCGAAAACTCAAAAATCTAAAATAATAACTAACTAATAATAGTTATCTATTCACTATATATATATATATATATATATATATATATATATATTCTGTGTCTGCAGTGTCTGCGCTTGTTGGGTACAGGTGTCTGCACATGATGGGCACAGTGGTTGAGGTGATGGGCACAAGTGTCTGCATAAGATGGGCACAGTGGCTGTGTTTGATTGGCACAAGTGGCTGCATATGATGGGCACAGTGGCTGCATATGATGGGCACAAGTAACTGCGTATTATGGGCACACGTGGCTGCGTATGATGGACAAAATGGCGGCATATGATGGGCACAGTGGCTGCATGTGATGGACACAGTGGCTGCATTTGATGGGCATAATGGCTGCAATTGATGGGCACAGTGAGTTCTTCTTGGCTGCAGGTGTCGCTGTCACCGCCAGCAAGTGGTAGAACGCAGTCTAGTTGGGTGTATTGAGTGCCAAACTTTTCTTGGAACCAGCCCAGTGGGAGTGTTTCCCTGCTGTGCATTCTGGGAGGTGATTCTGGCACGTGTTTTGGGATTCCGGTCCAGAAGATATTTTTTGTCTGTTTGGTCCTGGTCCTCCTGACCAGCCCTCATGGCCCTCCTGGCATGGGGTACAGATCCATGCAATTCCGAGCCTCGGGGCTGGATAGCCCGAAGTGAAGCAACTTCAGGGACAGGCCTGAATGGATTTGAGGCCATAATGATCCAAGGGTGGTCCGGTGACATCTCGTCTGAGGAGAGGCCCATTAACTGGAGAAGCATCCAGGGGAGGACTCTTCAGGAGAAGGCCATGCGCAAGGCTGGCTTCTCTGAAGGAACCTGGAGGCTCAGTTGAAGGACACTTTGTGGATCTATATTCATACGGTATCGCCGGACCGCCTGAGAGATACTGGTACCGTATGATAGTTCTCTAAATTTGTCTACGTCCCTCAGTTACATCCAAGTCTGTGGCAGAGACTTTCTTTTTCAAGTGTTCTACATCCAAGTCTGTGGCAGAGACTTTACTTTACTAAACACCCTACCTGCTGCTGGGCCTAGTGAGAGGAGGTCTATCCAGAGGTTGTGAGAATCCAGCTGTGAAACGTTCATTCTCTGGATTTCCTCTGTAAGAGACTTTCTATTTTTTCAGTTCCAAAAGTACCTCAATTTTCCTCCTAACCCTCTACCCTCCATTAAGAGACTGTGTTAACTTCTAAATAAATAACCCGAAAGAAGATTCAGTGTCAGTTTCTGCATTTCTTTGGGCTATCTACCATGGGAACCCCTAGACGGAGGCGAGGTCAAGAAGGTAACGGATAAGCCCAATCAAACCAGCAGCTCCTTCGGGGGTCAGTGCTACATATATATTTGACCCCATCTCCTGTCTAGCTTCTCTGTGTTTCACAATCTCTGGACAAACATTCTGCCCGTCTTCAAGCATTCTAAGCAGGAATCTGTTCCCATGAAGCTCCCTAAGTGACGCCTCGATAAACCCTTTTAATTATGTGTGTAAACTCGTGTCCGCATCATCTAGTTTTATATGTAGACTGTGTGCCGGTCTGTTAACCGAACAATGAAAAGGATTCAGCGAGCCTCCAGCCCGACACTCATCCTGACTCCTCTGCTCCTCACCAACCAGCCACAATATAATTATGGCTTCCAAAATATCCCAGAGAAAATATTTGATTATAATGAAAAATCATTGTTTCCCAGAGAGAACCCAATCCATTCCTAATTTGGCCTCGTCTCATCACTTGAGAAATATGACATTTTAATGCAACTGTATCCTTGACCTGTAACTATAAACTAATTAGTTATGTCTCTGTGTGTAAAATAATTGATTTAGTGAAGATATTTAGTAAAGTAATTATATCCTCTCAGTCACTCTTGTGGCAGGATGTACTTCAGGTCCCGCTGCCATTTATTTTTGCATCCAGTGACTTATCACGGACACCAGGGCGGGGCTTAGGATGGTGGGGGCCCCTGGGCTTGAGTCACTTTCAGGCCCTACCTTCTATACATTATCATATTTATCGGCTTATAACACACACCCCAAGTTTAGGAGGGAAGTTTAAGGAAAAAAACTTACATTTAAATGCCCATCAATGCAGCCTTATCAGTGTCCATCTACAGCCTTGTCCATCCATCTGCAGCCTTGTCCAGTGTCATTTGCAGCCTTGTCATTGCAGTCTTGAAGTTTAAAAATGGCGCCGCCGAGATACAAAGTCCTGCGTATCTCGGCGGGTCTTGGGTACTCTTGCAGTCCCAAGCGGAGCCGAGAGTAGCCGAGTGTACTCAGCTCGGCTCACAGTCATGCCCAGTCTCTGTGTTATGTCCATCATAGAGCGGGGCTGGGCGTGACTGTGAGCGGAGCCGAGCCAAGTACACTCGGCTATGTATCTCGGCGGGGCCCCCTATTGGGTGGGGCCCATGGGCTTAAGCCCACTCAAGCCCAATGATAAGTCCAGCCCTGGCGGACACAGTTTTAGTAGAGCGCTTACATCCAACGAACTTGTCTATACAGTGGAACCTTGGATTACGAGCATAATCCGTTCCAGGAGAATGCTTGTAATCCAAAGCACTCGCATATCAAAGAGAGTTTCCCCATAAAAGTCAATGGAAACAAAGATAATTCGCTCTACATTGACTTCTATTGCATGCAATACCGCATGTGGGCAGAGGTGGGAGGAGGACGCCGGAGAGCCTCGGAAATACTCGGGGACAGCTCAGCTGAACACGGAAACCCTCAGAGTATTTCCCAATACTGATTCTGAGTATTTCCAAATGGCTCCGAATCGTTCCGAGTGTCACCATGTGAATGAATAAAATGATCTTATAAAATGAATGTGTCCAAATTGATCAAGCTGTGGTTCGTCAGGCGATGAAAGGTAATTGAGCTGGTAATTGAAGCCGCGATATGAGTCATGTGACTCGTATCACGGTGGCCTGGCTGGACGCATGCGGATGTACCCGGTGAACCCTTGTCGTTTTGACTTCAGGAGGGGTTTTTCCCCTGGCTTCAATTACCAGCTGGAATTTCAAATTTCTTTCATCACCTGACGAGCCGCAGCTTGACCAATTTGGCCACATTCATTTTTTAAGATCATTTTATTCATTCACACGGTTCAACATCCACAAAACCACTGAGGTGACTCTGGCATCGCCTGTGTTGACATGGAATGCTGTCTGTCTCCGCCATTTGCTACTTTGGGATCAGTATTAAGATACATGGATGCTTAGGGTATAGCCCTGAGGAAGCAGTGACTACAACTGTGAAACGCGTCGACTATATAATATACCCTAGCATCAATTCTTCTGCTTTTATTAATGTGGGTCGCTTGATGTACCATAAATGTTTTTAATCTATGAAGACTTTTTGTAATAAAATAAATCTTTCTAAACTATGTGTGTTGATATGCTTACCTCTTGGCAGACTAACGCGATCTTGTAATGTCCCAATTAGCCATTAGGGACAGGTCTTCAATCTGTCCTTTTTTTTGCTCTTTTTTTCTTAACCAAGTAGGCATGTGGATGCAATGCTCTGCCATTAGACACTGTCCATAACTGCTTTTATTCGATAATGATTGCTAAACAAGTAGTCACTTGTTCTTTTCATGATGAAGGGGCTCAAGTTGTGATGTTGCATACTGGCCCACTGGCCCAAGTCCTCGAAATGTATTGTGTTTCCTCTACCTTTTTTGTGTTTTATAACAATATGTGCTACACACGCACTTAGACAAAATATCGATAGATACAGGGCTTTTTTTCAGCGGGAACGTGGGGGAACGCGGTTCCGGCACCTCCTGGATTGACTGTAAGTAATGGCAAGGGGTGCGCTGTAGGGTATTGATGCTCACTGCTGGGGGATCTGTTTTTGCAGAGGAGGTCTATTGTTGCTAAGGAGGTCTATTGTTGCTGGTGGGGAACCTATTGTTGCTAGGGGCAGGTCTTATGTTGCTGGGGGGTCAGTTGTTGCTGAAGGAGCTCTACTATTGGGGAAGGGGTCTATTGTTGATGGCTGCCAGAGAGTCTATTAATGCTGGCTGTGCGAAGATCTGTTGATGCTGCCGGGATCCTATTGTTGCTGGGGGGGGGGGATTTTGTTGTGGGTGGTACATTGTTGTTAGGGGGATTTATTTTTGCTGGCTGAAAATGATCTATTTTACTGCTTTTCTTGATATCATTACCGAATTCCATACAAATAATACTTGGTCCTGTATTGTCTAAAAGAGGTGGTACTGGGAGGTGGGTAGGAGATGGAACCAAAGGATGGTGCTCGGAGGTGGGTAGGAGATGGAACCAAAGGACTCTGCTCTAAGGTGGGTAGGAGATAGAACCAAAGGATGGTGCTCGGCGGAGGTGGGTAGGAGATGGAACCAAAGGGTTGATGCTCGGCGGAGGTGGGTAGGAGATGGAACCAAAGGATGGTGCTCGGAGGTGGGTAGGAGATGGAACCAAAGGACAGTGCTCGGAGGTGGATAGGAGATGGAACCAAAGGACGGTGCTCGGAGGTGGATAGAATATGGAACCAAAGGACGGTGCTCGGAGGTGGGTAGGAGATGGAACCAAAGGACAGTGCTCGGAGGTGGGTAGGAGATGGAACCAAAGGACGGTGCTCGGCGGAGGTGGGTAGGAGATGGAACCAAAGGACGGTGCTCGGCGGAGGTGGGTAGGAGATGGAACCAAAGGGTTGGTGCTCGGAGGTGGGTAGGAGATGGAACCAAAGGATGGTGCTCAGAGGTGGGTAGGGGCTGGAACCAAAGGACTCTGCTCTATGGTGGGTAGGAGATGGAACCAAAAGACGGTGCTCGGAGGTGGGTAGGAGATGGAACCAAAGGACGGTGCTCGGCGGAGGTGGGTAGGAGATGGAACCAAAGGGTTGGTGCTTGGCGGAGGTGGGTAGGAGATGGAACCAAAGGGTTGGTGCTTGGAGGTGGGTAGGAGATGGAACCAAAGGACCGTGCTCGGAGGTGGATAGGAGATAGAACCAAAGGACAGTGCTCGGAGGTGGATAGGATATGGAACCAAAGGACAGTGCTCGGAGGTGGATAAGAGATGGAACCAAAGGACGGTGCTTGGAGGTGGATAGGAGATGGAACCAAAGGACAGTGCTCGGAGGTGGATAGGATATGGAACCAAAGGACAGTGCTCGGAGGTGGATAGGATATGGAACCAAAGGACAGTGCTCGGAGGTGGATAAGAGATGGAACCAAAGGACGGTGCTTGGAGGTGGGTAGGAGATGGAACCAAAGGACGGTGCTTGGAGGTGGTTAGGAGATGGAACCAAAGGACGGTGCTTGGAGGTGGATGAGAGATGGAATCAAAGGACGGTGCTTGGAGGTGGGTAGGAGATGGAACCAAAGGATGGTGCTCGGAGGTGGTTAGGAGATGGAACCAAAGGACGGTGCTCGGAGGTGGTTAGGAGATGGAACCAAAGGTTTGGTGCTCGGAGGTGGGTAGGAGATGGAACCAAAGGACGGTGCTTGGAGATGGTTAGGAGATGGAACCACAGGACGGTGCTCGGAGGTGGGTAGGAGATGGAACCAAAGGACAGTGCTTGGAGGTGGGTAGGAGATGGAACCAAAGGACGGTGCTCGGCAGAGGTGGGTAGGAGATGGAACCAAAGGGTTGGTGCTTGGGGGTGGGTAGGAAATGGAACCAAAGGATGGTGCTCAGAGGTGGGTAGGGGCTGGAACCAAAGGACTCTGCTCTATGGTGGGTAGGAGATGGAACCAAAAGACGGTGCTCGGAGGTGGGTAGGAGATGGAACCAAAGGACGGTGCTCGGCGGAGGTGGGTAGGAGATGGAACCAAAGGGTTGGTGCTTGGCGGAGGTGGGTAGGAGATGGAACCAAAGGGTTGGTGCTTGGAGGTGGGTAGGAGATGGAACCAAAGGGTTGGTGCTTGGAGGTGGGTAGGAGATGGAACCAAAGGGTTGGTGCTTGGAGGTGGGTAGGAGATGGAACCAAAGGGTTGGTGCTCGGCGGAGGTGGGTAGGAGATGGAACCAAAGGATGGTGCTCGGAGGTGGGTAGGAGATGGAACCAAAGGACGGTGCTCGGCGGAGGTGGGTAGGAGATGGAACCAAAGGGTTGGTGCTTGGCGGAGGTGGGTAGGAGATGGAACCAAAGGGTTGGTGCTTGGAGGTGGGTAGGAGATGGAACCAAAGGGTTGGTGCTTGGAGGTGGGTAGGAGATGGAACCAAAGGGTTGGTGCTTGGAGGTGGGTAGGAGATGGAACCAAAGGGTTGGTGCTTGGAGGTGGGTAGGAGATGGAACCAAAGGGTTGGTGCTCGGCGGAGGTGGGTAGGAGATGGAACTAAAGGATGGTGCTCGGAGGTGGGTAGGAGATGGAACCAAAGGACCGTGCTCGGAGGTGGATAGGAGATGGAACCAAAGGACAGTGCTCGGAGGTGGATAAGAGATGGAATCAAAGGACGGTGCTTGGAGGTGGGTAGGAGATGGAACCAAAGGACGGTGCTTGGAGGTGGTTAGGAGATGGAACCAAAGGATGGTGCTTGGAGGTGGATAAGAGATGGAATCAAAGGACGGTGCTTGGAGGTGGGTAGGAGATGGAACCAAAGGATGGTGCTTGGAGGTGGTTAAGAGATGGAACCAAAGGATGGTGCTTGGAGGTGGTTAGGAGATGGAACCAAAGGATGGTGCTTGGAGGTGGATAGGAGATGGAACCAAAGGGTTGGTGCTCGGAGGTGGGTAGGAGATGGAACCAAAGGACGGTGTTCGGAGGTGGTTAGGAGATGGAACCAAAGGGTTGGTGCTCGGAGGTGGGTAGGAGATGGAACCAAAGGACGGTGCTCGGAGGTGGTTAGGAGATGGAACCAAAGGACGGTGCTCGGAGGTGGTTAGGAGATGGAACCAAAGGTTTGGTGCTCGGAGGTGGGTAGGAGATGGAACCAAAGGGCGGTGCTTGGAGATGGTTAGGAGATGGAACCACAGGACGGTGCTCGGAGGTGGGTAGGAGATGGAACCAAAGGACAGTGCTTGGAGGTGGGTAGGAGATGGAACCAAAGGACGGTGCTCGGAGGTGGGTAGGATATGGAACCAAAGGACGGTGCTTGGAGATGGTTAGGAGATGGAACCACAGGACGGTGCTCTAAGGTGGGTAGGAGATGGAACCAAAGGACGGTGCTCGGAGGTGGGTAGGAGATGGAACCAAAGGACGGTGCTTGGAGGTGGTTAGGAGATGGAACCAAAGGACGGTGCTTGGAGGTGGATAAGAGATGGAATCAAAGGACGGTGCTTGGAGGTGGGTAGGAGATGGAACCAAAGGACGGTGCTCGGAGGTGGTTAGGAGATGGAACCAAAGGACGGTGCTCGGAGGTGGGTAGGAGATGGAACCAAAGGACGGTGCTCGGAGGTGGTTAGGAGATGGAACCAAAGGTTTGGTGCTCGGAGGTGGGTAGGAGATGGAACCAAAGGACGGTGCTTGGAGATGGTTAGGAGATGGAACCACAGGACGGTGCTCGGAGGTGGGTAGGAGATGGAACCAAAGGACAGTGATTGGAGGTCTGTAGGAGATGGAACCAAAGGACGGTGCTCGGCAGAGGTGGGTAGGAGATGGAACCAAAGGGTTGGTGCTCTGGGGTGGGTAGGAAATGGAACCAAAGGATGGTGCTCAGAGGTGGGTAGGGGCTGGAACCAAAGGACTCTGCTCTAAGGTGGGTAGGAGATGGAACCAAAGGACGGTGCTCGGAGGTGGGTAGGAGATGGAACCAAAGGACGGTGCTCGGCGGAGGTGGGTAGGAGATGGAACCAAAGGGTTGGTTCTCGGAGGTGGGTAGGAGATGGAACCAAAGGGTTGGTGCTCGGCGGAGGTGGGTAGGAGATGGAACCAAAGGATGGTGCTCGGAGGTGGGTAGGAGATGGAACCAAAGGACGGTGCTTGGAGGTGGTTAGGAGATGGAACCAAAGGATGGTGCTTGGAGGTGGATAAGAGATGGAATCAAAGGACGGTGCTTGGAGGTGGGTAGGAGATGGAACCAAAGGACTGTGCTTGGAGGTGGTTAAGAGATGGAACCAAAGGATGGTGCTTGGAGGTGGTTAGGAGATGGATCCAAAGGATGGTGCTTGGAGGTGGATAGGAGATGGAACCAAAGGGTTGGTGCTCGGAGGTGGTTAGGAGATGGAACCAAAGGACGGTGCTCGGAGGTGGTTAGGAGATGGAACCAAAGGTTTGGTGCTCGGAGGTGGGTAGGAGATGGAACCAAAGGACGGGGCTTGGAGATGGTTAGGAGATGGAACCACAGGACGGTGCTCGGAGGTGGGTAGGAGATGGAACCAAAGGACGGTGCTTGGAGATGGTTAGGAGATGGAACCACAGGACGGTTCTCTAAGGTGGGTAGGAGATGGAACCAAAGGACGGTGCTCGGAGGTGGGTAGGAGATGGAACCAAAGGGTTGGTGCTCGGCGGAGGTGGGTAGGAGATGGAACCAAAGGATGGTGCTCGGAGGTGGGTAGGAGATGGAACCAAAGGACCGTGCTCGGAGGTGGATAGGAGATGGAACCAAAGGACAGTGCTTGGAGGCGGGTAGGAGATGGAACCAAAGGACGGTGCTCGGAGGTGGTTAGGGGATGGAACCAAAGGATGGTGCTTGGAGGTGGATAGGAGATGGAACCAAAGGGTTGGTGCTCGGAGGTGGGTAGGAGATGGAACCAAAGGGTTGGTGCTCGGAGGTGGGTAGGAGATGGAACCAAAGGACGGTGCTCGGAGGTGGATAGGAGATGGAACCAAAGGGTTGGTGCTCGGAGGTGGGTAGGAGATGGAACCAAAGGACGGTGCTCGGAGGTGGTTAGGAGATTGAACCAAAGGACGGTGCTCGGAGGTGGATAGGAGATGGAACCAAAGGGTTGGTGCTCGGAGGTGGGTAGGGGATGGAACCAAAGGACGGTGTTCGGAGGTGGGTAGGGTGCGGTGAAAAGGGGAGTTCCTGCACCTATTGTCTGAGGAAAAAAAGCCCTGGATTGATAGATAGATAGATAATTGTTTATTTCTTAAAGCCTAAAATTTAATCTTTGAAGCATGTATTTAAATATTTGTTGGTTAACGAGGGAGCCATAATTAATTCATTAACAATATCAATATGCATGCTCACACAGAAAATTCCCAGGCATGGCCACGAGCATAATGACTTATACATGAGACTTAATCTAATTATCTGCTCTGAAATTTGTTTCATAGTCATAACGTGGAAAACATTTTCTTCATATGGAAATGAGACAACGATTTCATTTTTTATTTTTTTTTTCATAGAAAGTAATTCACTTGAATTTTGTTGTAGAATGTTCTAGCAAAGTTGCATTATGCCCTGTACACACGGTCTGATTTGCGGATCGGATTATGTTGTCGGAAAATAAAATCGTGTGTGGGCTCTATCGGACTTTTTCCGTCGGAAATCCAGATGGAAAAAGTTTGAGAGCTGGATCTAAAATTTTCCGACAAGAAAGTCTGATCGGATTCTTTTCCGATCGCTTGTAGAGAATTCCGACGGACAAAGTGCCACGCATGCACAGATTAAATTTAATCTGAGCATGCGTGGGGGTCGCATTCAGCAGGGGCCCTACCTGGGTGACAGGGTGGAAAGCAGGTGGCGGTGGCAATACAGCGCCTCCTCACGGCCTGCAAAATGCTCTTTGAAGCGCGATCCGAATGCAGATCGCTGTTCGGGGAGCAAAGCAAGTGTGTATGAGCCCTAACACAATGTGACATGACATTGCTTAAGACAATTCCCAAGGATCTGGTGAAGCTGATTTTTTAATTTTGTGTTTGTTAGACTGAAAATGCCTATTTGTACCCCCCCCCTCCCATTTCAATCACCCCTGCATTTATCAGAGGGATATTTGTAAAACTGTATGGGCCTAGATGTGCTTGCATTAAATATGCTCCAAATCTGATATTATAGATTCTCGTGCAAAACATGACAATGCCACTAAGAGGCCGGCAGGTTTAACATTTAAAAAATAATGGATCGTTGATTTGATTTTTTTTCTTCTTATTTTTTTATTTTTTTTTATGTTAAAAAAAATTGTAGAAATATTGGTGTTTTTATCCCCTTTTTATTTATTTTTAATTCATTTTTGAAAGCAACATGGAAAACATTTCACAGAAATGTGTAATTATTTTACGGAGGTCATACGAGGACGTATGAGAGCTCAGAAAACATGTCTTTGCCTAGAAAACAGAGAAGGCTTCTCGCAAATATATTTAATAAAAGACACCCCACACCGGACGTACTTTGCAATTCTTATTACTGCATTTTTATTAACATTATAAATTATAATTATGACTCACTCTTGCTATAATCCCTCCCCATCTTCCTGCTTATTTTTTGCTTATTTTTTATTTATTTGCTTTTTTTTTTCAGAGCCTGTAAGTACAGAGATATTTGTTATTTAACCACTTCAGCTCTGGAAGGTTTACCCCCCTCTACATGACCAGGCCATTTCTTTTGCGATACGGTACTGCGTTACTTTAACTGACAATTGCGCTATCTTGCGACATTGCACCCAAATAAAATTGATGTCCCTTTTTTCCTACAAATAGAGCTTTTTTTTAATGATGGTATTTGATCACTTCTGCGATTTTTTTTTTTTTTTTTTTGATTTTTTTTTATTTTTTTAAGCGTTATAAATAAAAAAAGACAGAATTTTGAAAAAAAAAAATATATATTTTTTTTACTTTCTGATATAAAACATCCAAAAAAATAAAAATAAAAAAGAATTTCTTCATAAATTTACACCAATTTGTATTCTGCTACATATCTTTGGTAAAAAAAAAAATCCCAATATTTTTTCGTTTTTGCTATAATAAATATCCCCCAAAAAATATATAACTAGATTGCAAGCTCTAACGAGTAGGGCCCTCTGATTCCTCCTGTATTGATTTTTATTGTAAGTGTACTGTCTGCTCTCATATTGTAAAGCGCTGCGCAAACTGTTGGCGCTGTATAAATCCTGAATAATAATAATAATAAATAAACACATTGAGTTTGGTCCGACTAGAGAAAAAACACCCATTTAAATTGGCACCACATCCCAAAATTGAAAATGAAATATTGAGAGAATAAGGAAAAATAGGGATTTTGGCGGTGCTTAAGATATCGATTCCAATGAAAAGGTAGCAATTTTTTTATATAATATTTATTAAGATCAAGGGTAAAATGATTTATACATAAAACATGCAATGGTTTACAAATATGGCGGTCTTTGGGGTACAGAAGTAGGTTGAAAAAAGACCAAGTTAGACTTACCGGAAACTTGTTTTCCAGAAGTCTTTCAGGACAGCACCTGAGAGATAGCGACTCCTCCCTCCTCGTTAGGAAACACCTTCTTCCTCCAGACTTTAAAGGGAGGCGCCTCCCTACCACACATCAGTTGTAGAAGAGAACCTCCGGCCCCGGCTGGAACACATAAACACATACGTTAGTCACAGCGTAGCATAATACAATACCATAGGACGGGATGCTTGCTGTCCTGAAAGACTTCTGGAAAACAAGTTACCGGTAAGTCTAACTTGGTCTTTCCCAAGGCTTCTTTCAGGACAGCACCTGAGAGGATAACAGAGACTTACCCCTTAGGGCGGGACAACAGCTTGCAGGACCTTTCTGCCAAACGCCTGATCGCTGGCAGAAGTGAGGTCCAGTCTATAATGTTTCACAAATGTGTGAAAACTCGACCATGTCGCCGCCTTGCAGATCTGCTCCGGGGTGGCACCAGCTCTCTCTGCCCACGTAGACGCCAGAGCCCTGGTTGAGTGTGCACAAATTTCTGCTGGAGGGGATAATCCTGCCTGGGAATATGCCTCCGAGATAGCTAATTTCAGCCATCTAGCTAAAGTAACTTTAGAAGCTTGAAAACCCTTTTTTCTTCCTGAGAAAAGTACAAACAGTGAATCTGAACGTCTGAAGGACTCCGTCCTTTCTAAATAACTCAGCAGAGTCCTCCTGACGTCCAAAGTATGGAAAAAAGTCTCCTTATTTCCTTTGGGGTTAACACAAAAGGTTGGCAGTACTATGTCCTGTATACGGTTCTGAACTGAAGCTACCTTCGGTAACAACTTTGCGTCTGTTCTAAGAATAACTCTGTCAGGAAAAATGGAAAGATATGGTTCTTTAACTGACAGAGCATTTAGCTCACTGATCCTGCGTGCAGAGACAATGGCAATCAGAAAAACGGTTTTTAATGTGAGAAACCTAAGGGAAGCCTCCACAAGAGGCTCAAAAGGCCCCTTTGTTAGAGACTGTAGGACTACCGACAAATCCCATCTAGAAAAAACCTTAATAGAAGCTGGCCTAGATCTTTTAAGGGCTCTAAAGAATCTGATCACCAGCGGATCTGGGGCCACAGATCTTTCTAAGAACACTGTCAGGGCTGCTACCTGCACCTTCAGGGTACTAACTGCCAGTCCCTTGTCTGCTCCATCCTGTAAAAACTCCAAGATGGAGACAAGGCTCCCTGGCACCTGGGCGGCTGACAAACACCAAGTTTTATAACGCTTCCAAACCTTAGAATAAATGGCCCCCGTAACCCTTTTCCTACTTGCCAAAAGGGTAGAGATCAAATGGTTGGAAAACCCCTTGCTCCTAAGGAGCTGCCTTTCAGAAACCAGGCCGTGAGGGCCAGGCTGGCCACTCCTGGATGGTTTACTGGGCCCTGCAACAACAGATCGTGCCTGAGGGGCAGATGCCAACAAGGCTTGATTGCCAGACCTAGAACTGTCGAAAACCAGGCCCTTTTTGGCCAAAAGGGAGTGATTAGAATAACTGGCACCTTCTCCCTCTGAATTTTTCTTAAAATTAACGGGATTAACTGAAATGGGGGGAAAGCGTAGCAAAGACGAAATTCCCATGGATAAGCTAGCGCATCCGTGCCCAGCGAGCCATCGCGACTGTCCAGGGAAAAGAACTGGGGAACCTGGGCGTTCACCCTTGAGGCGAACAGGTCCACCTCTGGTAAACCCCATTTTCCGGCAATCATTGTGAATACCTTCGGGTTTAGAGACCATTCCGCTTCCTGAATAGCGTTTCTGCTTAGGAAGTCCGCTAACCTGTTTAGATCCCCTTTTAGATGGACTGCTGATAGGGATAACAAACGTTTTTCCCGCCCACCGAAGAATCTCCATGGCCAGTACCTGAAGCGACCTGCTTCTTGTACCCCCCTGTCTGTTTAAATAAGCCACCACCGTGGCATTGTCTGTTAGGACCTGGACGTGATGAGACTGAAGCTCCTGAACAAACAACTCCAGAGCCAAGGCAATCGCCTTGAGCTCCCTCCAGTTTGAGGACCTTATTGTCTCCTCTTTGGCCCAGGACCCCTGAGTGAAACGTGTTCCTAGATGGGCTCCCCACCCCCAGGAACTGGCGTCGGTTGTTAGTCTTTTCCCGACTGGAAAAGCCCAGACTAACCCTTCCGATAAGACCTCCTGTCTTTTCCACCACCATAGGGACCTTTTTACCTGGGTTGACACTCTCACCTCTGCCTCTAGGGATGCCACTGTGTGATCCCAAGATTTTAGAAGGAAAGCCTGCAGACACCTGAAATGCATTCTTGCCCACTGGACTGCTGGCATTGCTGAAGTTAGAACCCCCAAAGCTGACATAACCTGTCTTACTGTCAGATTTTGGCTGGTCTGTAATAAAGACACTGCACCGGAAATTCTGTCCTTTTTGTCTAAGGGAAGGAAGATTTTTTGATCCACCGAATTTATTAGATACCCTAAAAACCGAATCTCCTGAGATGGGTTTAGGGACGACTTTTGGAGGTTCAAAATCCACCCCAACGCCTCCAGATGGCTGCGAGCTTTGCCTAGATTGGTCTGCAATTCCTCGCTGGATGGGGCGAAAAACAGCAGATCGTCTAAATAAGGAATAACTGCGATTCCCTGAAGTCGCAGCGGCGCTAAAGCTTCTGCCATTATTTTGGTAAAAATTCGGGGAGATGATGACAGGCCGAAGGGTAGGGCCCTGAACTGGAGATGATGAACCATACCCCCCAACCTCACCGCCAGCCTGAGGAACTTCTGAGACTGGGGAGAGATTGGAACATGTAGGTATGCGTCTTTTAAATCTACTGACGCCATAAAACATCCTGGCGTCAACAGATTTCTGACCGAAAAAATTTAGTCCATTTTGAACTTCCTGTACCTTATGGACTCGTTTAAAGGTTTTAGGTTGAGAATCAACCGAAATTTTCCTGTCGGTTTCTTTACAAGGAAAACATGGGAATAAAACCCCTCCTGCTGTTCTTGCAGGGGTACCTGTACTACTACGCCCTGTTGCATCAGTTCCTCTAGAGAGGACTTCATGGCCAGGGCCCTTACTGGGTCCCGCGGGGTGTTGGTAATCAGGAACCTTTTTGGGGGGTCGTTGACAAACTCGAGTGAGTAACCCTGCGCGAGAGTGGTCAGGATAAACTGATTTGAAGTTATCCCTGACCACTGCGGAAGAAATTCTTGTAGTCTTCCGCCCACCCGCAGAGACGAGTCATTGCGATTTTTCGGCCTGTGTAGGAGGACGGAAGAGAATTCCGCCTCTACCCTTCGGCTTCGGGGCGGACCAACTTTTCCTTCTCCCCTGCAACTTGCTGTCCTGATCCTGAGTTTTTTGAGGTCGAAAAAGACGTTTTGGTACCTGCGTTTTCTTTTTGACCGGAAAGGATCTTTTCTTATCGGCTGTCCTGTCAAGAATATTATCGAGGTCAGGGCCGAAGAGCAAGTCTCCTGAAAAGGGTAACCCACACAGCTTATTCTTTGAAGCCGAGTCACCAGGCCAGGTTTTAAGCCATAAGGCTCTTCTTGCAGCATTAGTTAGAGCTGCTGACCTGGCTGATATCTTAATTGCCTCAGCTGAGGCATCTGCAACATAAGCCACTGCCGTAATCAGGGTAGGAAAAGAATCTAAGATTTCCTGTTTAGGGGAATCTGCAGCTATATGTGACTTTAACTGGTTAATCCAGTATTCTAAATTTCTGGCTACACACGTTGTGGCCATTGCTGGTTTTAAATTGCTCATAACTGATTGCCATGATCTCTTGGGCAAAAGATCCATGCGTTTGTCCATCGGATCTTTCAAAACTCCCATGTCCTCAAAGGACAGATCCGTGGACCTTGAAACCTGGGAAAAGGCGGCATCCAGTCTGGGCACCTTGTTCCATACTGCTGCAGGGTCCTCCTCAAAAGGAAAACGCCTTTTGTGGGCTTTGGAGAAAAAGGGCTTTTTCTCTGGATCCTGCCATTCTTTCCTAATGGCCTCAGAGATGACCGGATGAACTGGGAATGTTCGGCCCTTAGGCTCATCCAACCCAGTATACATGCGGTCATGGAGTGATAATTCCTTTTTCTCCTCACTTAAACCAAGCGTAGCATGAATGGCTTTAAGGAGCCCATCGACCTCTTCAAGGGACAGTTTGAATTTAGAGGGGGCTACCTCAGAATCCTCCAACTCCTCTTCCAAATCTTTAACGGAAAGAGCAGAGGACTGCTTTTCCCTCTCTGAAGGGTCTTCAGGCAGAGATTCCAACACCGGGATTGAGAGAGACCCCTGGGAAGACTCTGAAGTGGCAGGCTGACTAGCAGCCGGATTTGCTAGTGAGTCACGAAAATTCTGGATCGTGGCGTACAGCTCCTTCTTTACAGAGGCCACCAGATCCTCACATACAGAGGCAGATTCCTCCATAACTAAAGAAGTAATGCAGGGACTGCATAGGGTTTTCTTCCAATTTTCTCCCAGCTTGGCCCTGCAAGAAGTACATCTTTTCTTTGGGTCAGAGCTCTTAGCCTATGAAGAAAAAGACAAAAAAGGGAAAAAAAACAGGGTACCCTTAGTGAGACCCAGTCTCAGCCTTGATAGGGATCACCACACAGGTGCACTGAGAAGAAACCAGTCAGCTTCTAGTGCCCAGACAGGCCCCTTGCCACCAGGGGGGAAAGCAAAAAAGAGAGAGAGCGAGACCAAACGCCAGGAAATAGGGGAAAGAAGGCAGACTTTAACCGCTGCCTCTTACCTGGGCTTTGCTGGTGCCTGTGCCTGTCCCCACCGCTGCAGACGCTGAATCTTCCATAACAGGTGTGCAGAAATCCACTTGTGGCTATACGCCGCCTCCGGAGTCACGTAATGCAGCTGCACCGGACCGGAAGCGGAAATAGGCACCAGCACCTGTCCTCCCTCCTCCCCCCTGCGTCCACGCCGGAAACGACGTTTCAGCTGACCCGATGACCTGCTCTGTCACTTCCGGCGCGACCGCCGAAAAAAAACATGGCGGCGGCACACGCGCGCCGCCGCGCCTACGAACGTGCGGGCCACCGAATCTTCGGCTCTCTCCGAGCACAAGAGGGGAAGAGGAGCCCGCTTGCTACCGCTGTCGAGGCGTGGGTAGGTCGGGAGGACAGCGGGTCTCTAAAGGAGGAAAAAAAGGGAAAGAAGCCTAGTCCCTCAGGAACACCTAAGAGAAAAAGACTCCCTCCCAAAAGGTGTTCCCTCCGGGCCGGAGGAAACACAAAAACTGAGGTGTGGTAGGGAGGCGCCTCCCTTTAAAGTCTGGAGGAAGAAGGTGTTTCCTAACGAGGAGGGAGGAGTCGCTATCTCTCAGGTGCTGTCCTGAAAGACGCCTTGGGAAAGAATGTTTGTCGCAAACTAGCCCGACATGTTTCGCTGATACGCTTCTTCAGGGGATATGCAAGCCGTCACCAAAGACACTGTATATATATATATATATATATATATATATATATATATATATATATATAGAAAAAAACGACAAACAGAATGTACAAAAAACATAAATTAATAATTTTATGAATATGGGAGCACATCATCAAGCCGAAAACCACAAAGAGCGCGCTTACCCCAAGCCATATCCACCCAATGAGAACCACTGCCTGAATTACACCTGCCAACAGACCCCAGGGTATTGTGTCCCCATCAGGACCGGTGCTACCACTAGGCAAACTAGGCAGCCGCCTAGGGAGCACTGCTGCCTAGGGCACCCGGTCACTGGTGTTCCTACTCTCTTCAGCAAGCAACTAAGTCTCAGTATCAGCAGGCAGCCGCAGCTCCATTCGCACATAGTGTCAGAGGCGCAGCGGCGGCGGAGAACTGTGTCTGTCTGTGTGCCGACTCCCGAATGAATGGAAGCAAGCAAACATTCATTGATGGGCACTGGTGAGGCTGCATTTGAAGGGTGCTGGTGTGCTGGTGAGGCTGCATTTGATGGGAGCTGGTGAGACTGCATTTGAAGGGTGCTGGTAAAGCTGCATTTGATGGGCGCTTCATTTAAATGGTGGGGTATACATGGGCAGGGCAAAGGGGGTGGAGCCAGGGGGGCAGCAAAATTAGGTTTCGCCTAGGGTGAAAAAAATCCTTGCACCAGCCCTGGTCCCCAGACGGTCATAGAGAGCAGAGAAAGCCAAGCTACAAAAATAGGAGTAAAGAGTAATATAAGTATATATAAAACAATACTTAATTCTGCTGTAAACCCAAAGCAGCAGGGAGCGAAAGATACATTTATATCTTTCCAAAAAAAAATTAATAAAAAAAGGGTTTGTATATTAGAAATAGGCTAAATTTTAATCAAAGTCCTATAATTTACTTAAATTAATTAAATGAATTAAAATATAAATAAACACATTTTTTCCTCAGTTTAGGCCGATATGCATTCTTCTACATATTTTTGGTAAAAAAAAAAAAAAATTCAATAAGCGTATATTGATTGGTTTAAGCAAAAGTTATAGTGTCTACAAACTATGGGATATATACTGTAATTTTTCATTTTCTTTTTTATACACTAGTAATTGCGGCAATCAGCGACTTATTGCGGGACTGCAATATTGCAGCAGGTAGTCTGACACTAACTGACAATTTGTGGGAACCAGGGAAACTAATACAGTGATCAGTGCTAAAAAATATGCACTGTCACTGTACTAACATACCTCCTAATTTTTTGAGACGGGGATGAGGGACACCTGTTAGCAAAAATTTCCTGTCACACCCCCTTAAAGGAGAAGTCTACAAAAAAAAATGATTAGTCAAACCTACAACTGCATTATTTACCACCACTATACCTTTTATACAGGTTCTTGAAATTTACAAATGCAGCAATTTAGAAATCAGATGAAAGGTTTAGCACTGGGAATCACTTTTTGATAGATAAAAAGTGTATTTTATATACAACTACAGTATATAGATCAGACCAAAATGAGGGACAAATGAGGAGGAAAGAGGGACATTGCTCCAAATCGGGGACAGTCCCTCGAAATCAGGGACAGTTGAGAGCTATGTACTAATGACACTAGGCTAGGAAGGGGTTAAACACCTAGAGCGATCAAAGGGTTAAATGTGTGCCTAGCCAAAGCTTTTGCACACAGTATGTGCTACTTTTACTAGGGCAAGAGATGGATTTTATTCCCTGCCTGAGACTGAGTTAGTTACATGCTGCAGGCTGCATAGCATGCAGACGCGGAGGGAAACCAGTGGCTAGGTGCCCCTAGGCAGCAGTGCGCCCTAGGCGGTTGCCTTGTTTGCCTAGTGGTAGCACCGGCCCTGGATCCTGCATAGGAAGAGCCACCCTGTAGCAGTAAATTGGCGGTCCCGCAGCAGTTAGGCCCCTTTCACACTGAGGCGATTATAAACTGCCAGTAAAACGCTGAGCATTTTTGAAGAGCTTTTCAGGGGCTTTTGAAGAGCTTTCCATTAATTTCAATGGAGAGAGGGGAGTTTTTTCACCGCCCTGCCAGCGCACTGCCCCAGTGTGAAAGCATTCATTGATTTTTAATGAAAATAGGTTTTTAGGAGCTTTTCAGGCGCTTTTTTTTTTTTTTTTCGTGACAGCGCCTGAAAAGCTCCTCAGTGAGAAAGGGGTCTTAAAGTGTATAAGGTGGGGGGAAACTAATGCGCAAGCCCAGGGCCTTTTTTAAGGCAGGGCAAAAGGGGCAGCTGCCCTGGGCCCTATCACTGTTGTGGGGCCCAAAGCAGCTGCTTCATACTTGCCAACTATCCTGGTTTAAATTCCCTCATCCCTTGAGGTTTTAGTCCTGCGCTGTGTCCCGATATCTCAGTGTGAAGTGCTGCTACTAATGCTACCCAGCTCTGACCTATTTTGTTGTGTAGAGATGACTCACCTGCAGACCCTGTGTTTACATGTAAATTGCCGGAATTCATATGTAAATAGCGGCAGCTGGCAGAATTGATAGGTTTATCATGCCCCCTCTGAGGTCATACCCACAGTAACCTCTAGCAACTAATCAGTGATCCGTAATGTGTGCTGTAACCTCTAGCAACCAGTCAGTGAGCAGTATTGATACACTGTAACCCCTGGCAACCAATAAACTGATTTTTAGTCCAGCTGCTATTTATTGTATGTCTCAGAGCAAGTGGAGAGCAAAGCTGCATTGGGGGGTGGAGTTCGATCAGTTCCCACAGATATCCACAACAATTCCAGACCAAGGGAGATTTCGGGCTCATTCAATGAGGTGTTATGCACTAAAGAAGGGGGGCTCCATAGTGTAGTATTTCAATTTCAATACACTTTAATAAAAGACGATTAGTAACTTACAGTTCAGAATGATCAATACAGCTTAGTATAATAACTTTCGGTCTCGGCTGTGACCGGAAGTGACGCCACCCGGCTCCTCCCTGACGCGTTGCGTCACACTGAACATGGGATTTCATCAAAGGGTCTTAAAGTTTACTTCCATTTTTGCAGACAAATTGGGATAACACCTATTTTATATTTGTTACATGCCGGATTTGCATAGTCTGACTGAAGAACATAGTTAAAAATTGCAGCTTACCTTTTGGGACCCCCCCGGCAAGAAAAAATCCTAAGTACTTCTCTTTGTTTATGGGGGGGGGGGGGGCTGGGCAGCTGTGTAATTAAAACCGTCTGTACTGTGCAGGCAGATCTTCATTGACAATTGTAACTAGGTTTGGCTACTGTCTGTTCTAACGAAGGGTTAAAGGCGTAGAGGATGGGCTTCATGCATTGTATGTTAATGAGGACAGACTTGGGATAGGCTCATTTCAACATCCTTCAAAAAGCCTTGCAGTCAGCCATGACACCTTCTGAGTAACATCTAAGCCCTTGTACACACGGTTGGACATTCCGATGGAAAATGTCCGATCGGGCCGCGTTGTTGGATAATCCGACCATGTGTAGGCTTCATCTGACTTTTTCCGTCGGAATGTCCGACCAACAAAGTTTGAGAGCTGGATATAAAAAATTTCCGACAACATGTCCGATCGTTTGTAGAGAATTCCGATCGGACAAAGTGCCACGCATGTTCAGATCAAATTCCTAGACCAAAGCTATTGGCTACTAGCCTGAACGTAGTCCCGTCGTAACTAAATAATGTCATCACGTTACGAACTATCGGATTTTCCGACAACTTTGTCCGACCGTGTGTATGCAACACCAGTTTCGGACAAAATCTGTCGGATTTTGTTGTCGGAATGTCCGACCGTGTGTACAAGGGCTAAGAGGTAAGAAATAAAAGAAATAAATAAGGGAATGCTACGTGAATGGAGACGCATAACACATGGGGTTTCTCGAATATGACTCCAAAGGAGGAAACACCCTTTAACCGCTTGTGGTTATTAATTTTTTTAGATTTTTACATATATGAGAAAAGTGTCAGAATTAGCCCGGTAAGCAAGTGGTTCAATTTTAGAGTAGGAGAGGGTTAAAGCCCCTGTCTGTGTTTTATTAGTTAGATTTCCCCTTCACTTCCTGTCCTGCAGACTCAACAGGAGTTGATATCTTTCCAATGTGAGAGAAATGCCATCATAAGTGTCCCCATTGGATGATTTCCCCTCTATTCCTGTTCTGGTGGTAACTTGAAATTTTGCAATTGCCCTCATTCCCATTGCCACTGATATTGGCAACGAGGATAATTAGGGATCTGTTTATAAAAGAAAAAAACAATCATATTCAAGTTTTTTTTTTTTTTGTTTTTTTTTTTGCTGTTAGGGAGAATCACTCCTTCAGTGATTTATAAAAAAAAAAAAAAGAAAAAAGTTCTGTATGAATGTTACGGAATTTGCACAACTGCCATTAATAACATGGTAAGGTATACTGTATGTGTCATTTCAGTGATCAACAGCTCCATCTAGTGGCCGTATGTGTTTTGTTTTTTTCCTGATTTGAGGTATTTCTGAAAAATTCAGCATTGCGTCCACTAGATGGAGCTAAGGCTCATTGCAAATGAACATATATCACATTATGGGGATTATTCACAATGGTTGTGTGAAGGTTGTGGCAATCGTACAGCAATTTTACTTTTATAATTAGATCATTTAGAAAGAGTGAATGAAAATGTAATATCCTCTCACAACTCGATTAAAAAATAAATAAAAAGTTTTGCCTTTAGGAATATCTCAAGCGATCACATCATGATTGGGAAATGGATTGAGTTATGTAGCGGTGTCGGCTTCCTTTGGAGGAAACAGAATAGAAGAGCACAGCAGTCCTGGAGGGCAGTTTGTGAGCTTCTATTTCAATATTCATCAGTTTGATAGACATTTGTGTACTGAAGGGAGAATGTTCACTGGTGGCACTTGTGGGATGGAATCATACCACCGCCACCACCGCTGCAAGGTAGACTTGTTTCTGTTTTTGTTCAAATATCTGCTCTGGCATGACTTTTCCATACTAAACAGACAGTGCCGTCATTATTTTTTCCCTCAGCTTACATTTACATGTCTACTGTTGTTAGACATGTGCACTGCCGCCAAATTCGTTAGTTTTTGTTTCATTCGTTTTTTTATTTTTTTGTTTTTTTTAGTTATTTGGGTCATTCGTTATGATCGCAATTCGTAAATTTGTAAATTCGTAGATTCATAAATGAAAAAATGTATAAATCCGAAAATTCGTAGATTCTAAAATTCGTAAATGAAAAAAATTAGTAAATCCAAAAATTCGGAAGTTCGTAGATTCGAAAATTCATAAATTTAAAAAATTTAAAAGTGAGTTTGGGGTGGAGAAACTTGACTGGGCTTCACCTAAACCCAATAGAACAACCTTTGGGTTGAATTGGGTCATCCCCCAAATCATTTGGTGGAGGGGGGATTATGGTATGGCGTTGCTCCTCAGGGGTTGGGCTTGGCCCCTTAGTCCCAGTGAAGGGAACTCTTAAGCCGTCAGCATGCCAAGACATTTTGGACAATTTCATGCTCCCAACTTTGTGGGAAGTTTGGGGACGGCCCCTTCCTGTTCCAACATGACTGCACACCAGTGCACAAAGCAAGT